>NC_022035.1:7016991-7023013 GCF_000317375.1 Microtus ochrogaster | reverse complement strand
TCCCTCTCCCTCTCCCTCTCCCTCTCTCTCTCTCTCTCTCTTTCTCTTTCTCTTTCTCTTTCTCTCTCCTTCTTAACTACAGACACAAGAGACCAGCAATCTCATATGTCCATCACCCACCACCTCCCCAGCATGATGGGCTGTGCCTTTAAACTTTGAAACAAAATAAACCCTTCCTTTCTTAAGCTACCTGTGTCAGGCCAGAGAAACAAGACAAATAACTCACACAAGAGAAGTATTATCATGTGGCGCATCCATAGAAATTATATATATATATAGTAAATAAAATCAGTATGTTGAAGATGCATCTGCATCACTGTCTTTATTGTAGCATTGATTATAAAAGCGAAAATACAGACTCAGCATAACAATCTATCAGTGTATAAACTGATGAACTGTATGAGAGCATATGAATGCACAATATATGTACATATATACTTAGCACTTAAAATAACTATACAATATTTTACATATGAATATGAACACACACAAGTCTGATTTTATTAAGCTCTTAAAGAAAAATTTCCATTTGTGGCAATATGGATGAAATAAGGAGGCATAATAAGCAAGTCTGGCACAGAAAGACAGACCGTGTAAGATTTCCTACACAGAATTCAAAATGTCAGAATCTCAGGAGAAGATCATGCTAGTTACAGGGGTAGGAGAGTACTGGAGAGGTGTTGGGCAAAGTGTACACATTTTAGTCTGGATGAATTAACTCTGAGATGGAATTGCCTGGCTAGAGTTGATAATAAATTCCTTGACCTTAGCTAATGTTCCTACTGCAAAACATTTGTGAAGGGTTGGATAATTCAGTGAATGCTCTATGTACTAATTTCCTAACACACATACCACACACACACACACACACACACACACACACACATACACACACACACACAAATAAAATACTGTTAATATGCTAAAATACATTTGCTTGACTTGTCAAATTTCGTTGGGCAGAGACAGTTTGTTACCTTAGGTGATCTAGTGCTGAGCAGGGCATCAGAGGGCCTGTGGAGGCTGTTTATGGTCCTGTGAATCTTTGCGTGACGATGATAGAAGGTTATTTATATTATTTTAGAGTTCTAGAACATATATATTTCAGAAACACCATTAAGTCAAGTGGAGTGATGCATCCCTTTTAAACTAACACTCCAGAGACAGAAGTAGGAGGATTTCTGTGAGTTCAAGTCCAGCTTGGTCTGCAAAGTGAGTTTCAGGTTAGTCAAGGGTACATTGTGAAACCCTTTTCTCAATGAAAATATTACCACAGACCTCATAGAGACATGAGGAATGACTTATTTACACTATCATGAGTTATTAGCCAGTCAAAAGCTTTCCCTTGTAATTCAGCATATGGTGTAACATTTAAATTGAAGAATGTTTTCAGACCTTGCTGCTTTCTAGGTTGGAAAGGTCTGTGCTTGCTAGGATGATTTCTTCACATCAGTTATGTTCCCCTTAACTGGCTTCTGGAGTAGCAATTTATAATAGATTTATCTCTCATACTTTCAGTCCTAAAAAAGTTTAATTTTAAATCAAGAAAAGCTGTTTTCTAAGCTGACTTGTCCCTTGTAAGAGGAAGTACAGTTAGGGAGGGTATGACTTAATATTACTAGATATTATCTTTCCAACAAGACTACTTAGCAGTATGTAAGCATTCACTGCTTGATTTGTAAACTTAGAATGTTTTTCTCCATAGTATTGCAGGCTGTCCTTCAAAGGTGATGACTAACTTCACAAAACCACTGTCAGGAAAGAATGAAAAGAGAATTCATATTCATCAACAAATATTTTATTTATTTATTTATTTATTATTTATTTATTTATTCATTTATTTTGGTTTTTCGAGACAGGGTTTCTCTGTGGCTTTGGAGCCTGTCCTGGAACTAGCTCTGTAGACCAGGCTGGTCTCGAACTCACAGAGATCCACCTGACTCTGCCTCCCAAGTGCTGGGATTAAAGGCGTGCGCCACCATCGCCCGGCTTACAAATATTTTATTTCATATCACCATATATTAATTTCCCCAAAAGGTAATGAAGAGAAAGGTGGCAGATATACATCGAATCTTGTGTATAAGAACAAGATGAGGTGGTTTTAATCATGCATGCTTTGAACAGGAATGAAGAACTGGAAAGTTAGGTCCCAACAGACACATTCCTTTTATTCTGTAAATCCCTATTAATATTAATAAATATCATTCAGGGAAACATAGTGAGTTATTGAGAACAAGACCAGATTGTAGCACTGGACTCAGTAGTTGGTCACAGGACCTCAAAGACAGACATCAGAAAAGCGCCTTAAATGTTGGCTTTGTCTCCAGATGTTTACTTACTGAAAAGTGAAAAGCTGCATGCTTCCAGGCAATCTCTGGGAAACTCTAGCTTGACATCTTGCATCTGGCACAGAAAGTGTTTTCTACTTCTGTGTTGCCTTGGGATGCTACAGTAGTCACACTCTGCCCCAGGTATAGCCTCATGACATTACTTTCGTCCTCAGATGATGTACCTGGGTTACAACTATTACTCACATGCCATTGAAACCATAAGTTCAGCCCATTAATAATAAATTCTTATTAACCTTTTCTAAAGGACAAGGGTGAGGCTCTCCTGACAGCTGGATTGATTTCCATACTTGAATACCTTTCCATTGATCAACTTCTTCAGAGAGCCTTTTAAGTAAAGACCCAGTGTTTTGATTCTACTCCTTTTGTTTCAGCACTTAACCTCTAACATTTGGCTGTACTTGGATAAAGCGTGTTGTGTAGCAGAGATGTGTTGTGATTAGAAATTCATCAAATCTTAGAAAGATGATTACAAAGAACAATATTCAGAAGTGTATGCCGCAGATACCCATGCACAACACATTGCAAGAAAATGATATTTATTTATGCTTAAGGGAAAAGAGATCTTGAGAGAGTGGGGATTGGAATGAGTACTTTTCATCCATTGGATAATCTCCCTTTAAATATAAACTAAGTTTCTGGTCCATATGTCTCGTCTCTTATCTTTCACTCTCTCAGATGTTGAAGAGTTCAACCATGATAGGCTGGATCAAAATCAGTACAAGCATCTACCTTGCCTGCATTGTACCTGCTGGTCTATCTTTGGATAATGAGGTTTCTGACTGTGAGTGATTTCTAAGCCTCTCAGAGGAGAGAGTCAAATATACAGTAAGTAGACTTTGGATGAGCTGGAACATCCTGTTTCAACTGGTGATCTGGTAAATTGCTTTTCTGCTTCAATTCAGAGAAGATTCTTCTGGAGCCGATAATGGAACTGTGAAGATGCCAACTTTTCTGTATGACCCTTATCATATTTTCTCAGGAAAAGTACAGGCTGGCACTTAGTTATTATTAATGGACCAATTATAAGCCCAAGTGAAGACAATCTTTACATCTGTTTATTCAATGTCCATCGGCTTTCCAGCAGCCCAGACAAATCAAGCAGGGTAAAATTTGCAAGTTAGAAACATACAGCTTCAATCTATTTTTATTTCTGAGTAATAGTTTGGAAGTCGTATGGAACTTCAAGTTATTTTTGCTCAAAATAATACTTTAATATAATTTGCTTATATTAGGAAGCAATGAAATAAGTCTCTGTGAAAAGTGACAAACATCACAGGAGGTGTTCTACGGAAACACTATTATTTACAAACAAGGATCTCAAAATTATTTCCCAATCTACTATGCATAGTTCAGCTCTTTCAGCAAGATCTTAGATTAAAGCTAATTTTCATGGTTTTCTAAGCATTTTATTTTTTCTCAAAGTAAATGGTGTGTTTTTGTGTTTCATAGAATTTGGATCTAGAGTACCCCCATGTTTACTGTGCTAATAAATTGGATTATGCATTAGAGGTGACTCAGCTTTTGGCTGTAGGAACAAAATCAATTTGGATGAGAGGGAGGTCTTACTTTCCCCAGGAAGTAATTGTTTGCTGTGCAAAGAAATACCTGCCTTACTTGCCTGAAATAGCACTGAGTTTACATGGGGGTAAATAGTCTGTAGGGGCCACAGGAGCAAAAATGTTCACCCCACTAAGTAAATGAATGTAGTGCAAGCCATTTTCCCAAGACTGTATGACTAAAGCATTTGTACTTTAATCAATAATCAGTATAACTGGTCCTTTGATTTTCTGATGTAGATAATAATATCCATCCTCAGAAATGATGTATGAGTGTTATGTAAGAAGAAAAAATGTTAATTAGAGATAATCTGAGAAATCTTAGAAAAGTTACCTAGTCAAAAATAGATGGAAAAAGTTATCAGACATGGGGCACTAAATAGGGTTTTAAAGCTCAGGCTGCAACTGGGTGCATCCAATATCATCAGTGAATATCCCAAGTAGCAAAGATATTCATATTTTATTAATAATCTCTCAGTGTGTATCTTTAGATGACCTTTATCCTAATTAAAAGACATTTTTTTCAGATTTTTATTCAGGTAAAGTAATATTGAGATAAGATGTTAGGCATACACATATCTAAGTACTATCTTTTTCAAAAATTGAAGTGAGAAACAGTGTAATGCCTTTTAGGTACTGAGAGCTTTGGTTTCAAATCCCACTCCTTAACATATTCCCAAAGGACTCCACAGGTATTTCTCAACCATGTTCACTGCTGCTCTAGTCACAATAGCTTGGAAAGAGAAACAATCTAAATGTACTTTACCTGAAGAATAGATAATATAAATATAATACATATACACAGTGGGATACTTTTGAACTCTAAAGAAAAAATGAATTCATAAACTTTGTAGGTAAACAGGTGGAACTAGAAAAGTTCATACTGAGTGAGGTAACCTGGACCTAGAAAGACAAATGAAGTGTGGTCTCTCTCATTGGAAATTCTTCAAATGAATCTGCAGAAACTATAAAAGTAAAAGGCTTTCATAGTTTGTGAGTTCATTATCAGGATTATCCAAGAGACTCCCAAAACATGCAAACAGTTTCTATTGCCTTTTGTTGACCCCAGAGGTTGAAGGTAACTCCTTATTGCTGAAGACACCATGCACTTCAGATACAAGGTGTAGATGTCCCTGATCTAAATGCCTATTCCTTGAGAACTGTGTTTCAGATACCAGAAGGTGATGTGGGATTCCCCTCTGTATGTTGTGAGTACCATTCGTTAATAAAGAAGCTTCTTTGGGCCTATTGCAGTGTAGAATAGGGTAAGACAGAAATTCTAAGCAGATAGAGGAGGAGAGAGTAGACAGAGGCAAAGAGACACCATGTAGCTACCACAGGAGACAGAGGAGCAGGAACCTTGCTATTAAACCATGAACCTCATGGTAAAATAATAGAAATGGGTAAATTTAAGATGTAAAAGCTAGCTAGAAATATGCTTGAGCTACTGGCCAAACAATATTGTAAATGATATAGTTTTTGTGATTATTTTTGGTTTGGGTGGCCAAAAATGAATGAGTAGTCCCAACCAACAAGAAGGCACCATGCAAATTTCCAAAGGAGGGATGCAACCAACTGACCTATTCAGTTATGACACCTATGAACCACAGCAACAACTAACATGGCATCATAACTCTAAGGGTGAAGTAGTGACACACTTGGTTGGAATCAAGAGCTTTTTAAGTAGACTTGAGACCCACTCAGAAAGATGGAAATTATGCATGTTACTGGAGGTCTAACCTACTACCCAGGCCTAAAGAGGTTAGAGATCTTAGAGAAGAGCATAAAACCGTCGCTTTACTGAGCCAGCATAGTATCTGAGCACACTCTAAATATTTGTCCATTTTGGAACAATGGATTAGAAAAGAAGTTGACCATTTTAAGAGATGCTTAATAGAACATGCTTATAGGAGCATATAAGACAGTGGTGTTGAGTTATTTAAACTGTGGGGCACTCATTGAAGAGGTTTCAGAGGAGAAAAATTTCAGGATGCTGCTAAGAAATCATTCTTGTGATATTTTGGTGAAGAAAGTGACTGCTCATTGTCCGTGTCCAAAAAGTGTTCTTGAGGCAGACGCGGCGCCGGCGGAGCAGCGGCGCACACGCGGCGCCGG
>NC_022035.1:6966497-7011022 GCF_000317375.1 Microtus ochrogaster | reverse complement strand
CCTCAATAAATAAATAAATTTAAAAAAAAAAACAAAAAAACAAAAAGTGTTCTTGAATATTTGGTGAGGAATTTTGGATTAAATCTGTTGGGAGAGGAAATTTCAAAACAGCCTAACATAAATTCTGTTGTGTGGTTATTAGTGGTAGCTCTAAAGAAAATTTATAATGAAAAGGAACAAGCTAAGCAGGGCAAATTGTAAAATGCAAAATTTAAGAAGAAAAAGAACACCAAAATGTGGAATGGAGAAATGTGTTCAGGGAGATACGTAGATTAAAATGGAATAAAGGGAGTGGTGACCTCAGGTCAAGATCCCACCCAACTAAGTTTCCATCTTGTGCAAGGAAGTGAGGAAAAACATATAAACAGGTGTGGGGGTGCACACCTTTAATACCAGCACCAGCACTGGGAAGGCAAAGAAGGGCAGATTTTCTGTTTGTGAGGCCAGCCTGGTATAGAGATCCAGTTTCAGGACAGCCAAGCTTAGGCAGTGAAAGACAGAAAGCTGATGAAGATAAAACTGATCAAGGAAGCCATGATCCAGCCTTAGTAAGCAGCAGAACTGCTAGTATTGGCTGTGTGGTTCTGGCTTTAGAGTCAGGAATAAAAGAAATGGGTCATGGAATTTGCCTCTGCACCTAAGGGCTACTGCTGAAGCCAGGCAAGTGTCAGGGCTGTCCCTGAATGAAGACTGCCTAGAGAGATCATTGCATGAAGCTGTGAAATTGAAGCCTAGAGCTATAGGATACCTGCCAAGCAGAGTTCCTAACAGGGAATAGAACCAACTCAAGAGAAAGAAGTTTGTTGTAGTCTGGAATCTCAAGAAAGCTTCTTTTGTCTTTTCATTTCTCATGACTGCATATATCCCTTATGTGTTTGAATTTTCTGGTCCCTTGTTTTTTCCCATTGCCTCTCCCTATTTCTAATTTCCTACTTCCTTTCTGTGGTGCTTGTGACATATGTACAGTGTGTACAGATGACTCAGGATAGTGTTCTGTTGTAGCTTGAATGTGCAATATATTCTTCATAAGCTCACATTTTGAACCTGTGGTCACCAGCTGGTGGCTGTGCTCGGGAGAGTTTTAGAACCCTTAAGAGGTGGGACTTCACTATGGGCAGTACATCACTGGGGTGAGACCTTGAGAATTTGTAGTCTAGCCCTGCTTCTTGTTCATCTACTTTCTGAGAATGCAAAATGTCAAGCCAGCTTCCTGTTTCTGCCTTCAGGCCTTTCTGCTCTATGCCACATTATATAGCTCTAGACTGTGTACCAAAATGAACGCTTTCTCCTTTAAGTTGTTTTGGTCAGGGTATATTTATCATAGCAACAGGGAAAGGAACTAAGATGCTGTCTCCTTTCAAAATCTTTAATTATATGTGTAAAGACTCTTTTCCTAAATCAGGCCATAATCACAGGGATTAGCATTATGAGAATAAATTTTAAGAAACAACACAGAGCCTGTTATAACTTTCTTCCCCACTTCATTGGTATAGGTGGGTCTCTATCTGTTGTTTCATTGGTTAATAAAGAAACTGCCTTGGCCCTTGATAGGAGGGAAAATTAGGTAGGCAGAGTAAACAGAGCAGAATGCTGGGAGGAAGTGAGGCAGTCACCATGCCTCTCCTCTCTGGCTCAGATTTGATGAAGCTCCAGCCCAAGATGGACATACACTAGAATCTTCCTGGTAAGACACCACCTCGTGGTGCTACACAGATTATTAGAAATGGGTTAACCAAGATGTGAGAATTAGCCATTAAGAGGCTGAAACTAATGGGCCAGGCAGTGTTTAAATGAATTCAATTTGTGTGTTGTTATTTCGGGAGTAAAGCTAACCATACAGGAGCCGGGTAGGATGAAAAGCAGGCCTGCCGGCAGTTCCTTCTACTCTTCATTATTAATTTTGTTTTTAGAGATTTGTTTTTATTTTTAAATATATTTAATTGAAATATAATTATAATCACTTTACCCCCTCTTTCCTCGTAATTGCCCCTCCCATATGCCCTCACTCAGAACTCTCCCATGATGACTTCCAGTTTTGTGCATGGTAATAGATGTGGATCTATTTTCATTCTTCTACATGTTGATATCCAGTTATGCCAGCACCATTTGTTGAAGATACTTTCTTGTTTCTATTGTATAATATTAACTTCTTTGTCAAAAGTCAGTTATTCATAAGTATGTGGATCAATACCCAAGACTTTGATTTGGTTCCATTGGTCAATCTGTCTGATTTCATGCTAATACCACACTGTTTTCATTACTGTAGTTCTACAATAGAGCTTGATGTCTGGGATGGTGATACCTCTGGAAGTTCTATTGAACAAGGCTTTTTTTGGCTATCCTGAACTTTTTGTTTTTTAATATGAATTTGAGTATTATTCTTTCAAGGTATGTGAAGAAATTGTGTTGGAATTTTAATGGGGATTAAATTGAATCTGTTGACTGTTTTTGGTAGGAATGCCATTTTTATTAGGAACCTGCCTATCCAAGATCATGGAAGATCTTTCCATTTTCTGATATCTTCTTCAATTTCTTTTCAAGGATTTAAAGTTCTTTTCATACAGGCCTTTTACATCATTGGCTAGCATTACCCAAGATATTTTATGTTATTTTTGGCTATTTTTAATGGTGATGTTTATCTGATTTCTCTCTCCACCCTACAGAAAGTACTAGAAAAAAAAACTACAACCCAAAGAAGCTAACGGCACCAACAAAAACACAGGCAACAAAAAACTCCATGCCAGCAAACCCAAAAAGTGGAAGCACACAAACATTATCACTGAAAAATTACAGGCATTAGCAATCACTGGTCATTTATACCTCTTAATATCAATGGACTCAATTCACCTATAAGAAGACACAGGCTAAGAGAATGGATAGGAAAGCAGGATCCATCCTTCTTCTGTATATAAGAAATACACCTCAGCCTCAAGGACAGACATTACAACAGAGTAGAGGATTGGAGTAGGATTTTCCAATCAAATGCACCCAAGAAACAAGCAAGTGTGGCGATCCTAATTTCTAACAAAATAGACTTCAAACTAAAATCAATCAGCAGAGATGGAGAAGGACACCTTATACTCATAACAGGAATAATTCATCAATATAAAGTCTCAATCTTAAACATCAATGCCCCCAATACAAGAGTATCCTTATATGTAAAAAAAAAATTTAAATCTCACATCAAACTCCACACAACTAATAGTAGGAGACTTCAACACCCCACTGTCCTCAATGGACAGGTCAAGCAGACAGAAACTTAACAGAAAAATAAAAGAACTAACAGACTTCATGACTAACATGGACTTAACATATATCTACAGAACATTCCACCTAAAGACAATAGAATGTACCTTCTTCTCAGCACCTCATAGAACCTTCTCTAAAATTGGCCACATACTCAGTCGCAAAGCAAACCTCAACAGATACAAAAGAAAAATTGGAACAATACATGGCTGTTTACTCTCTCTATATTTATTCAAAAAAGTTCTTGAAGTTCAGGCTAGAGCAGTAAGATAACAAAAGAAGATGAAGGGGATTCAAATTAGAAGGGAAGAAGTCAAACTTTTGCTATTTGAAGATGATATGATAGTATACATCAGTGACTCCAAAAACTCTATCAGCTGATAAATACTTCAGTAATGTGACAGTATACAAGATCAACTCAAAAAAAAAAAAAAAAAGAAAAGAAAAATCAGTAGCCTTCCTATATACAACTGATAAAGAAGCTAAGAAAGAAATCAGGGAAACATCATCCTTCACAAGAGCCACAAATAACATAAAATATTGTGGGGTAACACTAACCAAAGAAGTGAAAGACCTGTTTGACAAAAACTTTAGGTCTTTGCAGAAAGAAATTGAAAAAGATACCAGAAATCCCCCACACTTTTGGATAGATAGAATCAACATAATGAAAATGGCAAATCTACAAAAAGCAATATATAGATTTAGTGAAATTCCTATCAAAATTCCTTACAATTCTTCACAGACCTTAAATGAAAGCAATCTTAAAAGGCTACCACTCTGAACGGTTAATGCAAATGAAATATCCTGCAGAAAACAATCTCACCATTTCAGCGACTTTGACATGATGTGATGGTTTACTTTCCCACTATCTTCCAATCATAATTAAAATTTAAGGCTTATCTAATTAAAATTTCCTGGCTTTGATCATAGGTCCAACATATATTGGAAGTTTACATTTGCCTACAGTGGAGATAATCTTACAGACCTCCTTCCCTTGTCGGAGACAGGAAATAGATTTTAGATGCTATCAAATATTGATCAAGCTGCACAACACTGATGGGATAAGATTTAAAGGTTACTATTTTAAACAAGCTTGATGTATTCTTTATACATGATCTAATCGTGCTCAGAGGAGCAATCACAATTAAGAAGAGGCTTCATTGGTTTCCTTAAAGGGAACTTTTGCCTATTAATTCCAGACACATTGTTTATTTAAGGTTATTTTGAAGGGTACTTTCCTTGGGATGGAGGTAGAGAGACAATATGAAAAGACTGAGTACCCGCTGCCCCTTTCCTGAGTTAATGAGTATCTAATATTTGCAATGTGTAGAACATGATGGCTTTCTGCTAACTTCGTCTGCTTGTTGGCATTTTACTTACACTGGCACCAACAAAATTTTTCACTCAAGAAAGAAAAATAAACCACCTACAAATGCCAGTTATCTAGCCTGAGGAAAGAATTTTTAAAGTTATTCTGATACCAAAATATTATTTTAACACTGAAAGGATGGTAAAATATAGTACAAAGAACTCTAATTAAAGTAATATTTCTAGGTAATATCTTCACAAATAGGATAATAAATAAGCTACAGAATTCAATTGGTTTTTTTTTACTTCATATTTAATGGAACCTATAGTCTTTTTCCTTAAATAAGTGACCTGATTAGATTTCAGTATAATTAAGTGGAAGTTTTGAGGGCCATACTTCACAAGTATAATTTTATTATAAGAAATGTTCACTGAAAATAGCACTTCATTTTATTACTAAATAGAACAATTTCAACATCTATAATTGTTCTTTTTTACATTCCCTAGGAACCATGCCATGAAGATGTGTTATTTTTTGCCTGTGACATAAGAATAAGCACTGTAATTTTTTCCAATAAGGACTACATTCAAAGCTCGTTGTTGCTCAATTGGTTTGCTGGCCTCTTTCAGCCTTTGTTAACTCATCTATTAAGACTATCTATATCCACAAGAATGAGGCAGAGAGATCATGGGAGGACGGTAAACAATTCTTTACTTTGCATGATGCTGAAAGTCTTAAGGGAAACACTAAGTTGTCTTTCTTACTCATTGGGAGGAGTGGATTGGGGGAGGGCAAGGGGGAGGCAAGGGGGTGGGAGTGAGAACTGTGGTTGGAATGTAAATGATTTTGAAAAAAATAAAATTCTTTTTATTGTTTATCATGAATTTTTGCAAAATTTTGATTATTAAAATACACTGGATTTAAATACTATTTATTGCTAGTATTAACAATTGCTATTTTAAGTTTTCTATTGAACTCAGTACTGAGAGTATGCCTCATTCATTTGATCCTGACCTTAATTCTACCAATGCCATCACAAATATAATTCAATCATGCCCTAAGGTGTGAATCTAAAAGCATTTACTTCATTGTTCTGTCATGTATTTTGTGTTTTGCAAAAAGTACTCCCGACTTTTAAAACAATGACTTTACAAACAAAATAAGACTGAAGAATATATCCTTAGTGATGTCATAGAAAATATAGACACACAAAGCATCCAAATCTACTTCAAGGTTAGCATTTATTTTTGTAGCATTCTTGAGGATTTAGCAAGGGAAGAACTAGTCATATAACACTGCTTTTGCACGCCTACTGTATGTGCTGGGTGCACCTTCTGAATTAGGCTTACGTTTTTACTAATTCAGATTTTCTTACATGCATCTGAAAACTGAAGTGCAGATTTCAACCTTGTATGTGGTCCTAATATAACAATTAATCTTGGTATACTTAGATGCTTTCAGAGTCAATTCTGGTAGAGATCTTTTTTCCCCTATTCTACTCATAAAATGAAAATGTTTTGAAGATTCAGTTAAATGTAAAATATTCCCTGCCATAAGCTGTTGTCTTAAACATGAACCATAGTCAATATCTGGTTAAGAAGCATCCACTCTAGTAGTGTTCCCCTCTTCCATATTAAGTCCATCAATGATTTGTAATTCTGTTTTTATTTGTGCCCAAGTAGATAACTAGACATTAGTATTATTTAATGTATTAATTTTTCACATGAAATAAAAGTCTCTTTTTATATAAACAAATAAACATTTAAATATATTAAGATATAGGTTTTTGTGACTTTCAAAACATTTCAATAATGTAATGAAAGAGTAAACTTACTATAACTTTACTTATAAACATATATATTTTATATTATAAATTATATTATAAACAAATTTAATATAAAAAAGGTACATGTCCTAGGTTTTCTATTGCTATAAAGAGACACAATGACCACTGCAACTCTTATAAAGGAAAAAACATTTAATTGGTCTGGCTTACATTTTCAGAGGTTTAGTCCATTAGCATCATGGCAGTATATGTAGGTGTGCAGGTAGAGTTGGTGCTGGCTACATCTTCATTAGAAGGCAACAGGACTGTTTTACTGTGCATGGCTTGAGCACATAGAAGACCTAAAAGCCTGCCTCCACACTTCCTCCTACAAGACCACATCTACTCCAACAAGGCCATTATCTTGATATTGTTGCTCCCTTTGGGGGCCATTATTTTCAAACCAACTTGTTACATATCTTTTCTATCATGTTTTGCAATTATTTGTTTTCAAAAATTTGGAGTGTAAATATAACAAAGAATATTAAGTAATTTAGATGTTGTGATGGTTGATCTTACTTGTGAATGGGATTGGGATAAGAAATGCCTAGGACTGTTTTGATTTGCATTTCTCTGCTGACTAAGGATGTGGAGCATTTCCTTAAGTGTCTTTTAGCCATTTTAGATTCCTCTGTTGAGAGTTCTCTATTTAGGTCTGTTCTCCATTTTTTATTGGACTATTTGCTCTTTTGATGACCAATTTCTTGAGTTTTTGTACATTTTGGATATCAGCCCTCTCAACAATGTGGGGTTGGTGAAGATCTTTTCCCATTCTGTAGGGTACTGCTTTGTTTTGTTGTTCTTTTCCTTTGCTTTACAGAAGCTTATCAGTTTCAGGAGGTCCCATTTCTCTATTGCTGCTATCCAGTGTCTGTGTAACCAAGATTATATTTAGGAAGTGGTCTCCTATGCCAATACATTCAAGTGTACTTCCCACTTTCTTATCCATGAAGTTTAGTGTGGTTGGCTTTGTGTTGAAGTCATCGATCCATTTGGACTTGAGTTTTGTGCTTGGTGATTAAATATGGATCTATTTTCATACTTCTACATGTTGATATCCAGTTATGACAGTACCATTTGTTGAATATGCTTTCTTTTTCCAGTTTATATTTTTTGTTTCTCTGTCAAAAATCATGTGTTTGTAGGTGTGTGGATTGATATCTGGGTCTTTGATTCAGTTCTATTGGTCAATCTGTCTGTTTTTATGTCAATACCAGGCTTTTTTCAGTACTGTAGCTTTGTAGTAGAGTTTAAAATAAGGAATTGTGATGCCTCAAGAAATTCCTTTATTGTACAGGGTTGTTTTGGCTATCCTGAGTATTTTGCTTTTCCATATGATATTGATTCTTCTTCTTTTGAGGTCTGTGAAGAATTTTGCTGGGATTTAAATGGGCATTGCATTGTATCTGTAGATTGCTTTTGCTAAGATTGACATTTTTACTATGTTAATTCTATCTACCCAAGAGCATGGGAGATCTTTCCATTTTCTGGTGTCTTCCTCAATTACTTTCTTCAAAGATCTAAAGCTCTTGTCATGGAGGTCTACATTTTAGATTAGAGTTACTCCAATATATTTTATGCTGTTAGTGGCTATTGTGAAGGGTGATGTTTCTCTGATTTCTTTCTCAGACAATTTATCATTAGTATAAAGGAGGGCTACTGATTTTTTTTGAGTTAATCTGTATCCCGAGATTCCATCTTATACTTGTAAGAATGGCTCAGACCAAAAACACTGACGACAGCTTATACCAAAGAGGATGTGGGGAAAAGGGAACACTCCTCCATTGCTGGTGGGAGTGCAAACTGGTACAGTTCCTTTGGAAATCAGTATAGCAATTTCTCAGAAAATCAGAAAACAACCTATGTCAAGAACCAGCAATCCCACTTTTGGGTATATACCCAAAGGATGCTCAATCATACCACAAGGATATGTGCTAAACTATATTTATAACAGTATTGTTTGTCATAGATATAACCTGGAAACAACCCGAATGCCCCTTGACTGAAGAATGGATAAGAAAAATGTCATACGTTTACACAATGGAATACTACATAGCAGAAAAAAAACTATAACATCTTGAAATTTGCAGGCAAATAGATGGATCTAGAAAACAACAGACTGAGTGAGGCAACCCAGACTCAGAAAGACAAATATCATATGTACTCACTAATAAGTGACTTTCAGACATAAATAAAGTAAAACCAACCTAGAATTCACAATCCTAGAGAGCCTAGACAACAATGAAGACCCTAAGAGAGACATACATGGATCTAAACTACATGGGACATAGATAAGGGCAGATCTCCTGAGTAAACTGAGAACGGCAAAAAATATATAGCTCTGTAGGAGGAGGGCTCGCTTGTTTGTCCAGGCTGCCCAGCTAGCTTAGCCAAGAAATATCCACACAGAAACTGTATTAATTCAATCACTGCTTGGCCCATTTACTCTAGCTTCTTATTGGCTAAGTATTACATCTTAATTTAAACCATTTCTATTAATCTGTGTATCACCATGTGGCAGTGACTTACCGGTAAAGCATGTCTATCTCTGGTGGCAGACCCATGGCATCTCTCTGACTCTGTCCTTCTTTCTCGCTGCCTACCTAAGTTCTGCCCTATTAACAGGCCAAGGCAGTTTCTTTATTCATTAACCAAGAAAAGCAACACACAGACAGATGGACCTCCCACACCATTTCCCCTTTTCTGTTTAAACAAAAAGGAAGATTTTACCATTGTAAAATTACATATAATTGGTATCTAGCAAGAATTACAGTTATAATATTTATATTTACTTTATCTTTTATCATAACTATAGGAAAACTATAACTATAACTATAAATTCTTCAACTCTATCAAAGACTCCAGAAGCATATAATATTTTATAAGTAAACAGGAAGTGCATTGTAAGCAACTTCCAAAACTCTAGAATTGACAGAGGCATCTCACTGCCTAGACAGTCACCCAAAGTTTTTCTGTACCATTGGGTATCCATCTTCAACCTACAGGCCCATAGTATCCAGCAAACTTTTCCATGAAGCAGGAAATTTCAAAGACAGTTCTGCCTATATTGGCAGTTTTCAGTTACTTTCTTCTGTGTCCTACAGAATGTAAAATTTTAAAAAGAGAAATTCCTAAGGAGGATAATGAGGCACACACACACCTCTGGATGTGAGTGTGGTGCCTCAGACATAATGAATGGAGAAATTCTTTCTAGATTTATAAAATGACAGCATTACTGGAAGTAGTGGATGGCAGAATGTGAGGTGTTGCTGGAGGAAACAGTAAAATATGCTGTTGTGATGCTAGGGTCTCTCCCTGTATTCCCTTTCTTTGTTCTATTTCCAACAACAAGATTAAGAAAATTCTCTGACTGTTATCTCCCTGCTATACTGTCTCCTTTAGGTTCTGGAGCCAAACAACAGTTGGCTGGGCATCCAAAAGCAAGGATCCCAAATAAATCCTTCTTCCACTAAGGAATATTATTTTTGATTACAGCAATGTGAAAGTAGCCAACCCCCCCAAAACCCTCTAGTAAACAGATTAATCTGTTTCTAAAAGGGCATTCTCATAAATACAATGATAAGAATTACATTAAAATAGACTCATATTGGAAGATAGATGGCTTTTATTTCTTTTGCAACTATTCAGGGATTACCCAATAGTTCTTAAAATTTTAGAGAAAGATATGTCCACATATTTCAGACAACTTTAGAGTAATAAACGTTTCTTTTCTTTGCCTCACATATTCTTGAAAAACTAGTACCTATGAAAATATGATATAGAAACACATAGCCTACATTTATTTGATTATTATTTTTAATAGTAATATTTTACTGAAAATATCAGTATAAATATTATGAGCATATTTAAATTTTTAGAGTGTCTTAGAGTCAATGAAATAGCTAATAATTGTTTTTGGTAACTTAGTATTAATATTTTTTGTATAGATTACCATTTGCTTCATGTATACTGTGAAACATGGGCTCTATTCATAACTTCTCTTTTATTCATGACCTTAATTCATGAAAAGACCTAGTCCATTTAACTCTTTTCCATGTGAAGAAGGCATGGTTAGGAGACAGTTTGAGTACCTTTGTTACAATGCTTTTTTATTTTACCTATTCAGAACTTACTGAGAGTTAGGCTAGATGGCAAAAACTCCTGAAGTCATACATCCCTTTTACAAGTGCAGAAATGTACTCAGTAAAGATAAATAAACATCTAATGTTCATGACAATCAAAATCATTTTTGATCAAATGCTAAAACATTGGAATAAATAAAAATATTAAGAAAAATCTGAGAGACCAACTCAGAAATTTTGTTTTTTTGCTTAATGAAAGAACAATAAATGCCTTATGAGAAAATCAGGAGCTTCTTCAATGTGATCAGATAACAGCAACAGAAAATCCTGAAACTCTTTTGAGTGTGGAGATCCGAATATAACATGGCTTTTCTGAACATGCTTTTAATGTTTTTGCATTTTTTCTACTGGTAGAAAAATTTAATTAATACAGTTTCTGTGTGATTATTTCTGGGCTAAGTAAGCTGGGTGGCTGGGCTGAACAAACGGGCCCTCCCTCCTCCTACAACATTGAAGGACTAGAATAATAATAGATCCCTTAAGAGAACCTGTGGCATCTTTACGTTTTGAAAATGTAAAGATGCAAAATATGGGCACTTTAATTTTAAAACTTTTGCAGTAGATGAATACAAAACCATGGCTTGATATCCCTATATAAATATTAAAGTGTTAGAGCAGTATCAAATAAAGTATAGCAGAACCAGTGTTCCTTAGATTGGTTCCAAGTACAGCCTGAAGGGAGGTGCCATAACATTTGAAACCAGCATGGCTTTTCCTTTTTTAATAAAATGACTTAATCTCTAGACTCCTATCAAGATGGTGACGACAACAGTTTCCAGGCCCACACAGGCAGTAAAAGTCTTAATTAATGCTTATAAAACTATGGAGGAGATATGAACAAGAAGAGTTATGGAAAGAAGAGACAATGCTGTTATTATAATAGGTGGTTGCATATTGCTTTACATTCTCCTATTGTGACAATGATATGCATTATTACATTATAAATGATGCACACAACAGAACTACTATCTAATATTGTTAGCATACTTAACATTTTTAATCTTAGTAAACTTTCAGAAAGCAATTTCCATTATTAGCCTTGTCTACATGCAAAATAATTTAGCTCGTAATCTCATAACATGGAATCTAACTATTCCTGGAGTTATCTGGAAGGTGTCACAGTACATTAAAACATCGCTAGGCCAATCCTCACCCACTCTGTCACCATCCTTATGAGGATAGTCATACTGACTTATGTTCCATTGCAACTGTGTCCTAAGTGTGGCTTCCTGACTTTTCTTTACCCATTTATACTCATTATTTCTTGCATGGTAGTGAAGGTAAGTTTTTAAAAGTGTTACTCCCTTTAAAACAATATCAAAGTTCGGGAAGCTGCTTCTTCTTCTTCTTCTTCTTCTTCTTCTTCTTCTTCTTCTTCTTCTTCTTCTTCTTCTTCTTCTTCTTCTTCTTCTTCTTCTTTTTCTTCCTCCATCTCCCCTCTTCTCCTCTTCTTCTTCCTCCTCCTTCCCCCTCTTCCTCCCCCTCTTCCTCTTCTTTTTCTTCTTCTTCTTCTTTGCATTTCACTTTGGGAAATTTCTTTTGGCATTATCTTTAAGTTAATTTATTCTCTCTTCAGGATTACTCACTCTACAGTACTCTACAATGATCTCATTAAAAGAATTCTTCATTTTAGTTTCTGGTTCCTGAGACTTATACTAAGGGAAGGCCATGGCTAACAGTTACTTTGAATTTACCTTTTTACTCAGTTTCAGAATGGCAGTTTGGTTTGTTCCCTGATGATTCAATGAAAAGTTGTGAATTTTCATTTTGTTTATTATTTTTCTCAATGTAGGCAAGGAGATTTCTTGGATCTTTGCAAGTTATTGCTGAATCCAAAAGCTCGACTTGCCTTAAATTAAAATTAAATTATGTCATCATAAACTCACACAGAGAATGCTAAATTCAACAATACAAGGCCTTACATGATTAGATTCTGTGAATACTCACAGTACCCTCATGTTGCCCATGATCCCTTTCTTTTACCCCACTGAAAATATCCGTGCTATATTGGCTGTTTACACTTCTTGTTTTGGTTTCCAGGTTCTGGTTATTACAAACAATGCTGCTATGAACACAGTTGAGCATATACTTTTGTTGTATGATAGGGCCTCTCTTGTCTGTTTTGGGATGCACTGGTTTTTCCTGTTTTGGGATGCACAGATGCCAGGGCTCTTTGTTTTCTTTCTCAAAGAAAATTAAATACAGTAAGACCGAGAACAGAATGAAGCATGTATTGTGAAGCCAGATTTTTTTTTTTTTTTTTTTGGTTTTTCGAGACAGGGTTTCTCTGTGGCTTTGGAGCCTGTCCTGGAACTAGCTCTGTAGACCAGGCTGGTCTCGAACTCACAGAGATCCGCCTGCCTCTGCCTCCCGAGTGTTTGGATTAAAGGCGTGAGCCACCATCGCCTGGCTTCAGATTCTTTTTTGAGTTAGTAAATTCTTCCTTAGTATCTGAACTCTTTTCTGAAACTAGACATATGCACTGAGTTAGGTGATTGGTATGAACTTGACTTAGCAGTATCTGTCGCAATTTTTACTTCTTTCAAGATCAAAGATACATGTCTAAATGAACTAACATCATTTGTTTGGGTAGACAAATGTTGAGGATTCAGAGATTATGGTATGGCAGTACCAGCTTGAAACCCAGTAATTGTCTAAGAAACTGAAAAAAAAAAAGCTAACATTATACATTAGTTACATGTTTGCTAAGGGTTGCAAAGGTAAATTTTTCTTCCTGAAGATTTCAACTTTCTGACCTATTCCTTTATTTCTCCCAAGAGCATAATGAGTACACTGATGATCTGAGTTTAGTCCGAATCTTCTTTACATTTGTCTCTCTTCTTTGGGGAAATTGATTTGCAGTCAATCGAAATTTCTTCTATGATCTGTACCACCCTGATCTAACACCAAGGCCAAAGGTCCTGGTCTTCTCATTCCTGGCATAGTAGTCAGCGAGAACAATGTTAAAACACAATTAAGCCACTTTCTTCACTTGTACGTTTTCCATGATAAAGTGCTTTTTATGTTGGTTCAGACTAAGGGAGCACACTGACATATTTTTAGAGAGAATTTCCTCTTGTTCACACATTGCTTTGAAGACCGCTGAGAAACAGTTGAGCCAGCCTTTACTACTCTGTTACCCAGAATTTTCTCCTAATTTTAGACTCTATTTATTTTTTTTATCAATGGGAGGATATCCTGTAATGCCTTTCCCTTCTTCCAGTGTTCTTCAGAGATTTTCAGCCATTGTTGCTTTGAGGTTTCTCAACATGCTGGAAGAGAATGGTTAGATTCATCCCCACCCTCCATGACTATTCAGTGTCAGAGTGGAAATGCCCTTTCAGCTACGGAAATTTCCTTGCAACTTATTTTTTTTCTTTACTACATTTTTCTACTGCATTTTCTTTCTGAAATTCCAAATGATTGAAATAAATATGGCACAATGCTTAGATTTATGTTTTAGGGCATGCCCTTCACATTTTCACATTTATCAGAATATCTTCCTTAAGCCAGTAAAACAAATGAGGATCATTTGTGAAACTACTGACAGTGAAATGTGGAAGATCTATGGGGCAAGGGAAGGAATTAAAAATCTCTATTCATCTTGATAGCATGCTCAGCAAACCAGACCAGCTTGTTTTCATTCCACAAACAATCTCTAATATGTGATAAGGTTAATGCATGATCTGTCATTTTGTTCTGATATAAAAAAAAACCAAGGCCACATTTAGGGAAGGAGACTTACTTTTGAAATAGAACAGATCTTACCAAATACTATTAAACATTTTTAGTCAATTAATAACACTGCAGCTACACAAAACATTAAATTTTAAAATGGTGTTGTTAGCCGGGCAATGGTGGCGCACGCCTTTAATCCCAGCACTCGGGAGGCAGAGGCAGGCGGATCTCTGTGAGTTCGAGACCAGCCTGGTCTACAGAACTAGTTCCAGGACAGGCTCCAAAGCCACAGAGAAACCCTGTCCAAAAAACTAAAAAAAAAAAAAAAAAAAATGGTGTTGTTTGAGAATTTTATATAGTCCTATAATAGGCTTTCTACTAATATATCCCTTCAATTCTTCCACTATCCCTTCAACTTTCCCCCCCCCCATCATCATGTGTTCCTTTTGTTGTTTATATTCCCTGAATGCTGCCTGTACATGCATGGTTGTGGGACCACCCATTGGATAATACGTAGCCTCTGGGGAGTCACATGCCTGAAGCAAACTAACTCTACTTCCATCAGAAGTCATCAATTGCCTGTACATTTTAGCTAAATACAGGGGCCCCATTCCATTCATGCTGGAATATTGGTCGATTAATCTTGTGCAGATCTTTAAATGCAGTCATAGCATGTGGGTTTATGTATAAAATGCCAATGCCGTTCTTGACCAGCAAATGCAACAGATGCCGTTTGACTGCAGACAACCACTCCCTCTGTCCCTTAAAGTCTATCTGCTCCCTCTTCTCCAGTGATCCCTGCACCTAGGGGTGAGAATGTGTGATATACATGTCCCATGTGGGGCTGAGCATACCAAAGTCTTTAGTTTTCTACACATTGACCAGGTGTGGGTCTCCTAATTAACTATCTATTATAAAAGTAAACTTTGATGAGTGTTGATAGATGTGTTAATCAATGAATATAATGATAAGAATTTAGGGAGCAGTTTTATAGTAAGTCTGTTTAGTATAAAAGCAACATTATATTCTCCCTTATCCTATGATCTATCCAGATATGAGTTTTAACCCAGTTAAAGGTGTCAGGCATAAGTTCTGTCATAGGGAAAGGATTTGAAATCAAGTCATAGAGTGCTTAGTTACTTTCATTACATTCCTGTCATAACTTGCCAAGTCATTTATCAGGTAGCTCACAAGGTTCATAGCTGGGTGGAACTGCCTCACTTTTCAGTACGAAGAATTCCAGGAATTCTTGACTGACAAAGTTCAGTCAAGGCCAGGTTGGTTTCTTCATAGCCTATGACTTAAGCAGGTGGTGTCTTCAGCAATGGAGTCTACCATCAAGTTCTGGAGAGTAACCAAGACCAATCATTATAACCTGTAATGTTTTGGTTATCAATTATACTCCATTTATTAACAACTCCCGAAGAGATAACCCAAGCCTTGCACTGGGTGTTTTATTTGACAAGTGGTGGTATTGAGGAGAAGCATTGTGTTCTTGTTATAGAGTAATTTTATTTAAACTTCTTTCTTATATGTATATATTCTAAGAAGCTTTTTACAACACTTGATTTACATACATATGACATTTCCAAAGGTCTTTCCTGTTGCTTGTCTTTTTCCCACACCCCTTCTATTTTGCTAATCTCCAATAAATCACCCTATTTTAACTTTTCTGTTTCATTGTCTCCTTTTGCACTTCAGATCGCCTGAATTTTAACTCCTTCCCTTGAAATCCACTCTGAATAGCACTCCTTAATGGTTTTCTGATACCTATGGGTGTTCCAATTGAACCATAGATCTAAAGAATCAAAACTATCAGTCATCTATGAGAGAACATGTAGCATTTATCTTACTAAGTCTGGGTTATCTCAATAGGAATAATTATTTTCAGCTCTACCCATGAACATATGATATGTATACACAACACAATATTCTTCAGCAGCAAAAAAATGAAACTATGAGTTGGACAGTCTTAGCATATGTTGTGTCCAAAGGCACTACCACTCATTTTCACTGTTTCTAATACTATTTTTACTTGTTTTCATGGCAAGATCATTTCTGTTTGTGAGCTTCTATTGTTTAACTATTATATTACTGAATTCATTTATGGGCACTTTCAGCCCTGTCCTGTCTCACTAGTGTTATATTGATGATGAACATCTTCATCTACAGCATGTTAGGTTAGTGATACTGGGCAAACTGACAGACACTCCTGCTGCCACACATCTGGGAAGGTTGTATGAACTGTAGTCATGTTTACTCTGCAAGAACAATGAGTGTGCATTATAATTTATTGTATTTTCTTACTAAGGTTTCTGTTGCTTCTAGGTTACACTCTCCTGGTGTACCTCTGACTTTTTAATGGTATCTGGAATATGCTAATATCTGCAGTCTTTGTGGAGTTGAACTGGTTGGCTTCAGTTTTCTCAGTGGAAAGTTGGACAGGGGTGTCAAAATCAACAGTTCACAAGCTCCAGTTTGTGATCTGAGTTAATCTAATTTAGGGTGAACTCATGAAGGTTCAAGGACTTATGCCAATTAGAAATAGGGTGACCTATGCAAATGCAGTGCCAGAGAAGCAGGGACCATTGTTTGTCCTCCTTTAAGTCCTTCTATTTATGCTTTCCTAGTAATATTTGTAATCTTTTTATCCATGAATTATTATGATCTACTTGTTCATTCACAAAATGTAAATTATTCACAGTTTATGGATGCTATTGCTATGTACATTTTTCTGAGAAAATAAATCCATACTCTTTTTTATATCATTGCTTTCATTTTGAATTATTTTTATCTATAAATATGTTGTTCTTTGATTGTATTTTAAAATGACCCTGTAGAAGATCTGGATAGAAATTCCACATAACTTTGTTAAGTATCAGATTAGCTTTGAGATTGAGAAGAACAGAGGTTGTCATTTTCCTGGAACTGGCTTAAATGAATTTCATCCCTCTCATCTTTACTCCTCTTAGATAGCTGAATTCATTTAAAGAGGAAATTTTCTATCCTGCCTTAACACCTTACTGATTTATTCTCTGATTAAAAGGGTAGCTTATAGATGATAAATTATTAAGTATACCAAATTTAAATCATACCTCCTTCTTTAGTTGAACTTCTGATTCATTTTTGCATTTCTTTTTTTAAATTTATTTATTTATTAAAGATTTCTGTCTCTTCCCCGCCACCGCCTCCCATTTCCCTCCCCCTCCCCCAATTAAGTCCCCCCCCTCAGCCCGAAGAGCAATCAGGGTTCCCTGCCCTGTGGGAAGTCCAAGGAACCCCCACCTCCATCCAGGTTTAGTAAGGTGAGCATCCAAACTGCCTAGGCTCCCACAAAGCCAGTACATACAGTAGAATCAAAAACCTATTGCCATTGTTCTTGAGGACTTCTTGAATTTTGCATACAAATGGATGGAAATAGAAAACACTATCCTGAGTGAGGTAAGCCAGACCCAAAAAGAGGAACATGGGATATACTCACTCATATTTGGTTTCTAGCCATAAATAAAGGACAGTGAGCTTATAATTCGCGATCCTAGAGAAGCTAAATAAGAAGGTGAATCCAAAGACAAACATATAGACATCCTCCTGAATATTAACCTTCATTTTTGCATTTCTTAGAGAACATTCTCCATCTGCTTAGGAGGTCAGCTGTTTCCTTCCCCACAAGTCCTATCATATAATTTTTCTCTCTTTACATTATCACTCAGTTTTTTTGTTCACCATTCCTTGACATGATCTAAAAACCCCACTATAATTTAATTCAATGGAGCAGCATTGATATTGCATAGTCCACCCACTTTACCTTTTTTTAATTCTCTCCCTCCTCTTCATCATCTTGACTGAATTGTTCTCAGAGCATTATGTTCCTGGGGAATAAGTGGTCCTAAGTTGTCTCAAGTATCTGAGGTCTTAAACCATACCTGTGGGACAACAGGGGAATGAAAAAAGAGCACATGGCTGTTGAACACTAACCACTGTATTGCATGAGTTTTATTATATACAAGAGGCAGGTGATATACAGTCAAGGTCAAAATTATCATCTTAACTTCCATTTCCTTTTTCAGTTTTGTGAAATTTCTAAAGACGAATCATGCTGTTAAGTACTCAAAGATTACAGCAAGATTTCTGTCCTAACTGCTGAATTCACTGTTTTCTGTTATTCAGTGTTGTTCTTACACCCAACAGTGTTAAAAGTCTAGACTAAATCTTTACTGTTTTGGTTTATTGTGCATGTAATTGCAGTACAATTACAAAATCTTTCAAAACATTAGATATCTCTATAAAAATTGATGCTGTAGAGATAAAAGCATTTTAGCGATCAATTAATATATGATTCTACCCCAAACCATTATTTTAATATTAAAAACAACAATTTGTTAAAGAGTTTTGCAATAATATAAGCTAGCCATTTTTCTCTTAATAACCATGTTAATACTGCTGTTTTCCAATTTGAATATGAAATTGAGTCAGCAGCCTGTCCGACATGCTCTCTGAAGTCTCTTTATAAATTGAATTTAGCTAATTTGATTACCAGTTTGTCTCTTTCCCAATGGTGTTTTCAGACATTCAATGCCATAACTGCACTTTCCTCAGCCTTAACTCCTCTATTTGGCTTCATGAAAATGTCACCTATTATATCAGAAATGTCTCTGTTCTTATTAAAACAGTATGCTACTGTCAGGGAGGTCAAAAGGGAAATGTCACGTACAGCACACACCCCTGCCCTGAGTCTTTTTTTTCCCCAATCATATTTTATGGTATATTTTGTGAGGATTTAGTTTTAAATGGCCTCAAACATTTTTAAATTGTACCCATGGTTCTAAAACATTAATATCTTAAAAACTGAGTCTGTGAGCTCCCACTAACTCAATTCAGCTGTTTTTGTGGGTTTCCCCCATGATGACTCTCCTTGTTCCTTCTCCTTCTCCTCAACTGAACTCCAGGAGCTGGGCCCAGTGTGAACCTCAGCCTTCAGCATGTGTCTGACAGTTGTATAGATTGGTCTGTTTGTGGGGCCCCTAACAATGGGATCAGGATCTGTCCTTAATGCATGAGCTGACTTTTCAGAACCTATTCACTATGCTGGGATGCCTTACCCAGTCTTGAAGCAGGGGCAGGAGGTTGGTCCTGCCTCAATTTGATATGTCATGCTTTGTTGATTCCCACATGAGGCCTGCCCCATTCTGAAGGAAGGAGTAGATGAGGGGGGTGGAAGATGGTAGGGGGAGGGAATGGGAGGAGAGGAGGGAAGGGAAACTGACTGGTATGTAAAATACATGAAAAAATTAAGAATAATTTAACCCCCAATCTCAGAATTTCTTGTTGTTATTGTAATAACAATAATTTAAAACTTCATTAACCTTATACATAAAAGTCAGTTTAAGCAAAGGTAGAGTTAGAAAACCTGATTGTTTAAAATTATATTACACTAATTTTCTTAAAGGTTATGAACAATGAGGTAATTCAAAGTTTTTCATATGCTTTCACATTATTTTCTTGTACTACTTAACTAGTTCATAAGAATAGATATGTTTTTACTAAGCTATACTCAGAGCTCTTGGCATTTTTCTCAGTTTTTAATCTTTTATCATCAATGTACGTAATGAGACAAGTGAAGCTTTAAGTTTTAAATTATCTTAAAAGCAATAAAAATCAGTGTGATTACAGCTTTTGTTTAAAATACACTTTGCTTCTCTTTCCTATGACTATGTCAATGATAGCTCTGAAATTTGATGTCTAATTAGTATTAAGTGTTTTACAGAGGCTCTCCATCAAGAAAGCTAAATGTAATTCCACCAGATAGTCTAATGGTGTGGGACAATTCTGTACTCTGTCAATTATGTTTTAAATAAACACTGATTGGCCAGTAGTCAGGCAGGAAGTATAGGCAGGATAACCAGACAGGAAGTACAAGCACGGAAATGAGTGCAGGAGAATTCTGGGAAGAAGGAAGCTCTTTCTACAGTCCTGTCCAGACAATGAAGAAGCAGGATGTGACCTGTCCTGCTGAAAAAGGTACTGAGCCATGTGGTTAACATATACTAAAATAATAGGCTAATATAAGAGCTAATAGAAAGCTTGAACTAATGGGCCAATCAGTTTATAACTTATGGAGACCTCTGTATGATTTTTTTGGGGGGCTTACCAGCTGTGGGAACTGGGCAGGACATAAATCCCAACAAACAGACCCACATGTTACAGTCTAATGAGGTTTTCATTAGCTTTATGGTGGGTGGGTTGTTGTTTGCACTAATTTTCTTTGTACTTTTACAAATATTTTATTGAGAAAGGATGTTAGGACATCAATTTACCTGATACACAATAATTTACTAAATCTTTCATAGGTGCCATCAGCCTTTGTTGACAGTGATTTTTATATGCCTCTCTTGTGAGATGACCCTCTCCATTATGGAATAACTAACTTTCAGAAAAACTATAGAGTAACTCTGTTTTCTATTACTTACAACAACTATGTACTTTCATATATATGAGGCCTTATTAAATGTTTAGTTGAGCATGCGTTAATAGATATGATAACATGGAAGAGGAAACCAAAGACACATGCCAGTATTGAGCAAAAGTGAAGACTGGTGGTATTTTGATTGTGCTTTAACAAATAAAGCTTGCCTAAGATCAAAGAAGCAGAATAGCCAGCCACTAGGTCTTATCTCTACAAAATCATCACATTGAATGGGGTTTTCTGTCTCTGTAAGTTCTTAGACTGAAAGCTCTGAATTTCTGTCTCCTCTTTCTGCCTTATAGTGTTCTCTCTGCTTATATATATAAGATATGTATATATATCTTCCTGTCTTCACCTCCCAAGTGTTGGGATTAAAGGTGTGTGACTTCCAAGTACTGGGATTAAATGTGTGTGCCAATACTGCCTGGCCTCTCAGGCTAACTAGTGATTTTCCCCACACTCTGATCCTCAGGCAAACTTGTTTGTTAAAGCACAATCAAAATATCACCACATACGATACCCCTGGTAAAAGAAAAAGTGTCATTAGTGAATATGTGAATATGTGGTTTTCTTTCAAAGAAGTGTGAGGAAAGAGGTGGGGGCAGAGGGAGAAGGAGAGGGATATATTCTAGCTAATAGAGGTATATGAAAGGTGTTATATTAGAGATAACATGTTCAGGAAGAAAACAAAGAAGATGTCAAACATGAGATGGGAACACTAATACAGATATTACTGTTGGACTAAGTTCCTTCCATAAATTGATGACAACCAGGGAACAAAGGCACATAAATTGCTATGAGCTAGATAGATATCTAATAGTTTAAGATCTTTTATGTTAGCCTTTTGTTACTTGCATCAAATTTGTTTCATAATAAAATAACAAAATAAAATATAAATGAAGTAACAGAGTAATGGGTCAATGGAAAAAGAACATTTTAGTTTAATACTCAAAAACCCACATAAAAAGTGGTTTGTAGTAACTCATATTTCCATATCTATAATCTTAGAATTCTCAAAGTGAGATGGGTGGCAGAGATAGCAGGATTTTTGGAAACTCAATGGACCAACTAGCCTGAAAGATGTAGCATGAAAGAAAATCATGAAAAAGACTAAAAGACTATCTCAAACAAAGTGCATTGTGAGATTCAGCTTCTGTAAGTTGGCCCATGACTCCATATGAATGATGTAGCATGTATATATATATATATATATACACACACACACACAGTTGTTTGACACAACTTTCTTAGGGAGACACAATGTACACACTACTCACCCTGATAGGGAACCCATACCAGACCATTATACAGATACCACCAAAGTTCAACTTGGGCGATGTGGGATGTATTTCTGTATATGTGTTACTCTTATTGGTTAATGAGTAAAACTGTTTTGGCCTATGTTAGGACAGAAAATAGTCAGGCTGGAAGAGATATGGAGAGAGAGTAGGCAGATTCAGGGAGACACCATGCAGTTGTAGAAGGAGAAAGACACCCTGAACCTTTCTGATAAGCCACAGCCTCATGGCGATATACAGATTAATAGAAATGCATTAATTTAAGATGTAAGAGCTAGGTAGAATATGTTGAAGGAATGAGGGGCCACTTCCCTGCCATCCCAGCTCCCAGCCGCCTGGCTAGCTTATGCCCCGAAATAATTACACAGAAACTGTATTCTTTTAAACACTGCTTGGCCCATTAGTTCCAGCCTCTTATTGGCTAGCTCATACATATTGATCTAACCCATTTCTAATAATCTGTGTAGCCCACGAGGTGGCTTACCAGGGAAGATCTTAACCTGCATGGGCCAAGGCAGTTTCTTTATTAAATGAGAGTAACTCCTCCATCAAGAATACACCTGAATCATTGACCAAGAAGTGTTATAATTAATATGGATTTTGTATGGTTATTTGTGTCTGGGCAGCTGAGAAATGAAGGGGCAGTTTCCAATTGCATAATGACATCCAACATGGGGCATGGATCCACATAAGACCGAAAAAAGCTTAAGAAAATAAAGAGAGCTTCTAGACCCACAAAAACAGGAACCAAGCACAGCTTCTTGGTAGCCATATTTTTTTTTTCAGATAGGTTCTGTTTGAGAAGGCTTCCTGACTCAGCATTAACAACAATCCTGTGCAACTTCCTTGAGAGACAGATTCCTAGTTTGTGCTGGCAGCATGAGTAGCTCTGGCTCTTTCTGGAGGCCAAGTGTATAAATGAGGTCTGTGAGCATCATTCATGTTACAAATTGCTTAATGGCAACATAGACCTGCTTCATCCCTGAAGCTGGGTGGTAAGCATGGTTTGCAGAGGCCATGAACATACATACCTCTGCCATATTGTACAGGGTGGAGCAAATAGGCAGGGCCACAAAGTTGGTACTAGCCATGCCCACTTGTCATTAAAAAAATGTGCTCCTGATAAGAAAATGATTTCAGATACACAATAAAGACAGATTCAAATGAAAAAAACCTCCAAATGGGTCACAGTGTTAGAGAAATATACATGAGCTTACAAGAGAGAAGAAAGACTACAGCTAGATAGTCATAGATTGAAGGACTAAAGATAATTAAATATTAGAAAGTAATAGAGCTAAAATTATGACATGTAAAGATGGAAAATAGAGTCGTGATTATGTATATTATTGTGTTTTCTTTGAATTTTTGACTGTGAATGAGCTAATTACAGAGAGAAATTTCATTATGTAAGCTGCTAAGCTAAGCCAACATATATATTTCAAAGGTATTTTGACTTCCAAATTTGAGTCTAAGGATATGTCGCTTTAGAAAAGATTCTGTTCTTGTTTTTACGTAAGATGAGACCTTGTGAGATAGTAGGCAGAGTCATGGAGATACCATGTAGCTGCTGAAAAAGGAAGATGCTCTGAACCTTTCTGGTAAGCCACAGCCTTGTAGTAATACACAGATTAATAGAAACGGGTTAATTGAAGATGTAAGAGCCAGGTAGAATATACCTGAGTCATTAGTTAAGCAGTGTTATAAATAATATAGTTTCGGTGTGATTATTTAGAACTGAGAAGCCAGGACATAAATGAGCAGTCTCGAATTTCACTTGGGGAACCAATGAGTTTTACTGGAATTACTTATGGGAATATGGATGAAGGGTTATGTACAGGAGCAGAAATGATTCGAAGACAGCTGTATTACCAAAGCTCACCCCAACACAGGTGACAGCACACAAAAGTTGGGACCCTAGAGCACACTAAACAGCCTACAGGCACCTAAATAAGTTGGACAATGTCCTTTTCAAGTGACTCAGATGGTCTAAGCCCTGTCTGTCTATGATTCTTTCAGGCAGGTTATCTGTTCTCAGAGGGTTTTTTGTTTGTGTGTTTCTTTTTTTATGTTTTTTTCTTTTCTTTCTTTTTTTTTTTTTTTTTTTTTACAGCTTAAGTCCTTTCTTCTGAGTGGTTTTACTAGTTACTCTGGCAGGCAGGGAGCTAGAGAATCTGGTCAGTTTGGGGGACTTTTTAAAGCTATTTTGAGCATGGAACTTGTTTTCAGGATGGGTTTTAATCTCTGAGGAAACAGCTGAAGGAAACTATTGAACAATAACAATACATACACACACATTTTAAAGTTATAAATTACTAAAGGGATATTTATTTATTAAACTAGCAACATAATGCTAACTAGGAGATTTGCGTTTATTTATTTTTCTTAAGGAGTTTGAGAAGTATAAATATGAGTATGTATATGTACATACATGTAACAATATTAATTGCAAAAATGAATGTTTATTTGGGAGCAAAGGATAGAAAGATAGAGGGATATAGGGGTGATATAGATCACATCTCATTTATAATGTTTATATAAAAAGAGCTTCAGAAGGCAAAAAAATGGGAAATGTACAATTTAAAAACCGGCTCCTGGTTGCCTGGCTAGCTCATGCCCTGAAATAACAACACACAAACTGTATTCTTTTAAACACTGCTTGGCCCATTATATCTAGCCTCTTCTTGGCTAACTCTCGCAGCTGGACTAGTCCATTTCTAACAATGTGTGTAGCACCCCAAGGTGCTCTTACCGGGAAGATTCTAGCCTACGTCCATCCTGGGTCAGAGCTTCATCGCGTCTGCCCCAGAGAGGAGAGCTATTGAGTCTGAGCTCACTTCCTCTTCCTCCCAGCATTCTGTTCTGTTTACTCCGCCTACCTAATTTTCTGTCCTATCAGGGCTAAGGTAGTTTCTTTATTTAACCAGTGACCTTCCTCCATCATTTCCTCTTTTTCTGTTTAAAAAAAGGAAGGCTTTAACTTTAACATAGCAAAATTACATATAACAAAACAGTTATCAAGTAAAAATTACAATATTTACATCTATTTTATTTTTATCATAACTAAGGAAAACTATAACTATAACTATCTATCTATTCTTTAACTCCATCAAAGACTCCAGAAGGATATAATATTACCTAAGTAAATGAGAAGTAAGCAACTTACAAAACTCTAGAAATGACAGAGACATTTTGCTGCCTGGACAGTCACCCAAAGTTCCTCTGTACCATTGGGGCATCCATCTTTGGCCTACAGGCCCATAGTTTCCAGGAGACTTTTCCATGAAGCAGGAAATTTCAAAGGCAGTTCAGCCACTATCTGCTGTGTCCTGCAGAATGTCTCACAGACTCCTTCATGAATCAGGAACCCTGAAAGATCATCTCACCTTTAGGCAAGTTCAGTAGTCCTCTCTCTGTGGGTTCTCTGTGTTCAGTTTATGCAATATATATACATATATACATATATATACATATATATATGTATATATATATATATATATATACTCTGAAAAATGAAGTCGTTGTATACTGCTGTATTAAATATATAGCCAAGATTTAGTTCTTACATAAAACTATAAATTTGCATCAAATTTGCTTTTGTCTTTAATAAATGATAAAATTAAAAAATAATTTTATTTGGTTATTTGTTAGCTTTTGGAGAATTTTGTGCATTGAGTTTTGATATTTGTCCTCCCACTCCAAACTCTTTCCAGATCCTTCTGCTTCCCTTTCTATCAACTGGTTTTCATCTCATAAAAGCCATTTTGTACTGTGCAAATATTCTTGAAAGTGAGGCATTTTGCTGAATTATGTTAAACTTATCAGAGGCTACAGTTTTAGAGAAAACTGACATTTCTTTTCTCAGCAACTATCAATTGCTAATAACTACTTGTCTAGGAGAGAAACTTCATGCTCCACACTCGCTCTGCGGTGGTATTTGGTATGGTTTGGCCTTAGGCAGGTTGTGAATTCATATGTACAGATGCCCTGATGTAAATAGAAGATATATCTGTTTTCTTATAGTAATCCACTACTTTTGACTCATACTATTTCTGATTCTTCTCCTTCTAATCAGCCTGAGTCTTTGGAATAGGAGACGGATACCTGTTTCATTATGGCTGTACCCTGTCTAGTTGTTTGTGTTGATCATCATCTACTACAAACAGATGTTTCTCTGATAAGGGCTGAGAGGTGCATTTGTCTATGGATGTAATTATGGACCGTTAGGAGTTGGTTATTTAGTATGTCTGATAAGCAGGATAATAGTATTAGGTTCTCTCCAAAGACCGATGACCTTTTAGCCACAGTTTTCATCCTTATAATGGTGTGGATTTCATACTGTGCAGCAGCATTAAATACAATCTCAAAGTGGGAGTTTACTTCCATAATATCCATGCAACTATCACCAGTGGGCATGCCATGCAAAGTCAATCATTATTGTAGCTCATGGGGTTTACAAATATGTATCATTGATGTTTTCTTTCTCCTCTGGTAACACGTATACACTTTTCAGAAAAATGAATGAGTTGGAATGAATCTTTCAACTTATAACCACGTTGATTTCTGCATTCTCTGTTACTCAATTATTTGGTGTCTTCAGCAAAAGGGCCTTATGGATAAATTTTGAAGAGTAACTAGGAACACTGACAACATCATGCAATGTTTGGCTGATTTTGTGACCTCACTGGCCATCAATGCATTCTTGGGACTGAGGTTTTACTGATTAGCCTCCAGTGTCTAGCATGGTCATTGTTGTGCTATTATGTGGCAACAACACTTTAACTAATTTTATATATGTGTACAGATCTATATTAGGAAGCTTCTACAGTATATCTTTATGTACATGTATGTAAGTCTATGAGAGTATGCACCATATGTGTGCATATTCTCATGTGTATACAGACTCAGAAGAGCCCACCAGTTACCATGGAACTAGTTACAAGGACAAAGATAGAAAAATCTGTTATCTCTACTGCTTGTAAAACTACTGCATCATTCTAAACTCTTGATATCTTTTCTTAATTTATTTATTTTTAATTAAGAATTTCCACCTCCTTGCCTCTTCCCATTTCCCTCCCCCTTCCCTCATACCCTCCCCCTCCATCTCCAGTCCAAAGAGCAGTCAGGGTTCCCTGCTCTGTGGGAAGTCCAAGGTCCTCCCCCCTCTATCCAGGTGAGCATCCAGACTATGCTCCCACAAAACCAGTACATGCAATAATACCAAAACCCAGTGCCATTGTCCTTGGCTTCTCAGTCAGCCCTCCTTGTCTGCCACTTTCAGAGAGTCCGGTTTGATCACATGCTCCATCAGTCCCAGTCCAGCTGGCCTTGGTGAGCTCCCATTAGATCAGCCCCACCGTCTCAGTGGGTAGGCACACCCCTCATGGTCCTGACTTCCTTGCTCATGTTCTCTCCCTTATTCTGCTCCTCATTTGGACCTTGGGAGCTCAGTCCAGTGCTCCAATGTGGGTCTCTGTCTCTATCTCCATCCATCGCCAGATGAAGGTTCTATGGTGATATGCAAGATATTCATCAGCGTGGCTATAGCATAGGGCCAGTTCAGGCTCCCTCTACTTAGCTGCCCAAGGATCTAGCTCGGGACATCTCCATGGACATCTGGGAACCCCTCTAGAGTCAAGTCTCTTGCCAACTCTAAAATGGCTCCCTTAATTAAGATATATACTTCTCTGCTCCTATACACACCTTTCCTCTATCCCAACTGTCCCATTCCCCCAAGCTCTCCCCAACCTCTCCTTCTCCTTTTCCTCTCCCCATCTCCCCTTACCCCCACCTCACCCCTACCCCCAAGTCTTCAATTTTTGCCTGATTTGTAAGTTTGAAAGCATTACTTGGGCTCAATTTGTGTAGCTTTTTTGACTAACTCTGGAAAAGGTGCATAGCCTACAAAACTTTATCTTACTCATATGTTAATGGGGAATAATAATATTTACCTTACATGAATGCTGGGTGAAACTTTTCTGAGCAAGTGTATGTAAGGGTTTAACAAAATACCTAGTCCTTATTGTAAATTGGATTTTTGGGTTGCATGCCATTTTTTGCCATTGTTTTTGGTAGTTATGGGTAGATGATTTCTTTTCTCAAAATGAATTGAATTCCCTCAAAGTTTGCTTCTTCATTTCACTTTTTAAAAAACTTTAATTTATTTTTTATTTTCATTCTACATTCAATCTACAATTCTTCCCCCACCTCTCCTCCTATCACCTCCTTCTGCTCCCCCCCCCCAGCCCACGCCTCATCCACTCCTCCAATAGCATAGCATAAGGGCTTCTATGGCAAGTCAACAAAGTCTGGCACATAAAGTTGTGGCAGGGCCAAGCTCCTCCCCCCGATTTAAGGCTGAAGATGGCATCCACTTATAGGGACTGGACTCCAATAAATTAAGTTTGCTTCTTTTTATTCCCAGTATCTTTGAGGTTCAGTGTTGTTCTTGTCCTAACCTGTTTCTTTCAAAAGTGACTAATCCAGGTGAAGTGATAAGGAAAAAGAAACAAAACCATCAAGCTATAACTACTAGATATAAGGAGCTAGGCATGGTCAACACTTAAATTTGTGATTGATCACAGGGCTTCCTGACTCTTTGTCTGGTCTAATCTTGTCAATGGATACGACTTGCATCTTTTCACCAAAGTAGTAGAATCAAGACCTCTTCTTTAGTTCATGGTTTGTCTTCAAAACTTTTTAAAAAGGATAAAGAAACTCAAGATTATGGTATATCTGGGAGTAACTGTTTTCCTGTAGGACTGGAGGTAACAACATTGGCTCAAACTATTTTCAGTTAACACTAAATATTGCAGTTAGGCCATAGAATAGTTTGTGCTTTAAGACTGGTTAGAAAACTTCTAATTCTTCTACTGTCAAACCAATAAGATAGGAAAATCTCTAGGTAAATATTTGTTATTGCTAAAGCCATTTGGAAATTAGAGAAATCTTTTTATTAAAATTATCCTCAAAGAAGCTGATTTGTTTAAAAGGCTGTCTCACTTCCGTTCTGTCTCAATGGAAAACTTGAAATTAGAAATTGCGGAATGATGATTCTTACAACCTTATAACAAAAAAATAGATCATTGATTGAATAAAGTGACCCTTTACAGCACACTTAGAAGTTGGTTTGTGCTAAACAATCTTGTTCTTCTATCAGCAGGAACTTTTTTTTCTGTTTGAAGTTGCTAGGATACTATCTTAAATAACTCATTTGATTAACTGCAAATAGAAATTGCTTTTTAGGAGCAGTTCATATATTTATAACAGACTAGGTCAGGCATAAATCTATAGTAGCTAAACATTAAGCACATGATCTCTATGACCCTCTTGAATATCAGAAGAAAAATCATTATTTTTCTTCATATAATGCAAGACAGAGAGTGACTCTTAGCTGTGTTTTACCATAAAAATGAAAATATTATTAGCAAAAGGATTATTACTTTTGCTTTTTGCTTGAGTTTAGTACAAATTCTGAATGTCAAATGAAATTCCACATGTAAAACACTTCAAACAGCAGCAACAAAAAGTATGAAAATCCAGTAAATTTTGAAGGAAGCAATGCCTTTGTTGGCAAGTGGCATTCCATTTATTTCCTCTGCCTGCTTCCTATTCATTATACTTAACATTTCATTTCATACTCTATTCCATACTATAAAAGTCTATATCAAAAAGCGAGGACATTAACATTTAAAATTATTAGTGAGGTGGAGCCATATGTATAGCAAAATTTTTCCTTGGTAACATAGTTTGCCTGTAGGGTAATGCTATCCTGTCTGAATATGAATATTAAAAGGTAACTCTTTATAATTTTTTTCTCTTAAGTTTATATCATGGGAAAGTAAATAGTATAGAAGATCAAAGATAAAACTTATACAAAATGGCCTTAAATTTTCTTTTCAGCTGTACTGTTTTGTTTTAGTGGAGTATCAAAAAAACCTTTCACTATTCCCAAGTTAATATAATCTTAGAGAAAGACAATATGTACGAAGTGTTTCCCTATAGGTGTAGTATTAACGTGGCTGAAGTTTGTAGCTGGTGGGGTAAAAAGTAAGGCTCTGGGGGTTGGTACTACAGCAAATCTGCATTGGTAGACATTAACATAGAGGAGAAAGTGAAGATACAAAGATCTGAGACTGTGATTGCTAATTTTGTTTGCAATTTGGCACACCTGAGAAGCAGAATGCCCGTGAGGGATTGCCTCCATCAGATTTGACTGTGGGCAAACCTGTGTGACATTTTATTTATTGTTAATTGATGTGGGAAGGTTCAGACCATGGGACAGTGCCAAACCTCGCCAGGCCGTCGTAAGTAGGACAAGAAAATTGGCTGAACATGAACCTGGAACAAACCAGTATGCAGTGTTCTTCCATCATTTCTGTTTCAGGTCCTTTCTCTGATTTCCTGTCTTGTGCTCCTGTCTTGACTTCTCTCAGTGATGGACAATAACCTGTAAGTGTAAATAAACCATTCTATCAAGTTTCTTATGGTCATAGTGTTTCTCACAAGAGAAAGCAACTAGAAAAAGGGATTTACTTACTTGTGGCTTTTTCTCAACTGAAAATGAAGAAAAAGTCAGAAATAAATTCACTTTCCAATTTATATTTCATTGACTTGAGAGAGAAATGGGAAGAAGTAGGAAGAGAAGAAGTAGGAGAGGGTTATGTGAAATAAAGTTATTGGCAAGAAAAATTTGGCTAGCAGCTCTTTGAACTTGTTTATGGTCTGTCAGAGTCAGACAGGAGTCCTCCTCTAGCTACAGGGTACGTTTCCTTGTCATGTTAACATACGGTTGTGCCACACATGAAGAATGTACCTGTAAGAGCAAGTTAGTATCAAAGAATTTAATAACCAAAGAAAATTTTTTATATGACTAGAAGTCTAAGGGAAATTTGATGCATAAGCAAATATTAAAGCTATATTGAGAATCTGAATCCCTAAATATATATGTCTTTTAGGATTTATCTTGAAGAGTTATTAATTTGCACAGATGAAATCAACATCTTTGTGACTGAAGCAGTGCAGATGGACATTATAAGCAGAGTGCGACTAACCAGTTGGGTCATCTTGGTTCTCTAACCTTTGTGATGAGAAAACTCTAGCTACTTAGAGATTTTCTGAAGACACAAATGAGAACACATGAATACACATTCAGAAGGACATCTGGCAAGGGACAGAACTTTTAAAATTACTTATAATTGTACACACCATGTGTCTCCATAGTGGCCTTCTCAGGATACTCCAACTTACAACCCCTCAAAGAATATAGTAAGTTTTAAAAGGCATGAATGAAAAGTGAATGAATATAAAGAGGATGACAGTACGGGTCTGTGTGATGTAAAAGAGAGGTCAAATATATGGCTATCTAATTTGATGAAGATGATCAGAATTTGGAAACTGAATTCAGTAGAGATAGAAAGACTGATGGGAGCTCAAGTTGGAATGAAAATGGACTGGAAAAGCTCGGTGATGAAAGTATGGAATTTTGAGCAGAAGAAACAGTGAGCAATAGATTCAGAAGAACTGGACATGTGTTTTCCTCTAGTCTGTTGCACTCGACTTTAAGGCAGGTGTTCCCAAGTCCTCCATATGGTGAATTGTCTCAAAACCCCATCTTGTCAGATAGCTCTTCTCTCACCACCCTTTAAAGAAATATTTGTCTCCTTAACCTCTCTATCATGGTATCTTATTTCCTTCTTTCATAGGACTCACAACAATGGGACATAACCTTGTTGACACATTCACTACCTATGTTCTGTTTTGGTTCGAAGTTTTTGTTTTTATTTTTTTTCTAATAGAATTGAAGTGTGAAGGGCAAAATCATTTCCTATGCAGTCAATGATGTTAGGGGGCTGGGTCCTTAGATGCCAACTGTAACCTAATGTAATGAAATAAATATTGAACTTTTTACCCATCTCCCACTTCTCAGGACAAAAAAGGAGTGCTGGAGAGTGGTTCTAAAGTACAGCTCTGGGATGAAACGGAAACACTTCTAGCCTTTACTTTTTGATGGGCATCCTAAGCACCTTTAATGTTGTATTTAAACAACTTGGTTGAGATACAGTTCACATACTATTGAACTCATTCCTTCAAAGTGTTTCAGTGGTATTTAGTATGTACACAATATGTAGAATCATCACAATAATCAACTGTGAAACACCCCATCACCTCAAAATGAAGCCTTACATCCTTTAGCTCGTATCCCCCCTTACACTTTAAATTTCTTCCTCCAAATACACCAAGATCTCAATGACTTTCTGTGAATACTTTTTTTTCTACTCTTGGATTTTACATGCAAGGAATCATGGCAGTCATCGTGGAGAATATTTCAAGATTCATTCATGTAGTACCTATCAATACCAATTTTTCATGCGGATTTATAATATTCTACAGTGTGGATGTAACCTTGAGTGTGTATCTCTTGAGGACGGACTGGCAGGTTGTTCCCAATTTTCGAGTATTATGAATATTAGTGATTTAAATATTCAAGGACAATTTTTGTGTGACATGTGTTGTTACTTTAATCAGGCAAACTCTGGAGTTAATTGCTGAGTCATTTGGCAACTCAGTACTCACTGGAGGATCAGAGAGATTGCATTCTAGACACCCATTCCTGTCTACTTCATGAGTCTGGATGAAAATTTCCCCCCATTTTGGCATGTCTGTCTGTGGTAGCGGCTCCATGGCTTCCCTCTCACTCTGCCCTTCTTTCTCCCAGCATTCAGTTTAGTTTTCCCACCTGACTCTGTTCTACCCTATCAGGCCAAGCCAGTTTTTTTTTTTAAATTAATTAACCAATCATATTCACAGCATACAGGAGGGAATCCCACATCAAGAAGCCAATATGGAATTTAATATGGAGACTTTCCACATATCTAAAATTAGAGCTACCATATGTATACCACTTCTAGTCAAATACCCAAAGTATTTCAGGTCTTATTTTGGAAAAATTTGTTCCATTCATGTTTGTCTCAACTCTGTTCACAATAGCAAGGATATGAAATTTACAAAGAAAGATCAACTTTCATAATCAATGCCTTACAGGACTAACAGGTGTTAGAATTTTTAGTAATTTGAATATTAGTAAAGAAATTAGTGTGAATTTGCATCTTGTAGATCTGATTAAGGACAAATTATTTCCTGCAGTTCAATAAATAAGAGATTTGTTGGTGTTCTCTATTTTCAAGTGTCTCTTAAACATATGTAGTTCATTATTTTTTTCTCTACGTCAATTACTGTCATCCCTAATCATCTACTGTCTTCTAAGCTTATAAGAAACTATCTTCTATTTTAATATGTCTTCTTCAAAAATTTAGTACATGAGATATTCAGAACTGATATTTTCTCTTTTATAAGCTGTGATAGCAGATCAAATTTGCTATTGAAACCTTTAGCTTATATTTCAATTCACATCTGCGCTTAAACTGTACCAGCTTATATATATTGTTCAATCTTGAAACTGTTAATTTAAATTGTGTTTTTTTAAGCATTCACATTGACTTTTTCTTCCTTTAACTGAATGCTCCACTGCCCAGTGTATTCAATTTCCTTGACTTTTTTTTCTCACTCATTTACATTTTCCTATAACAAGTGTCTTGACTTTCCCTGTTGCTCTTTCATTGTCAGAGTTGAAAGCAGAATAGGGGATATTATTGAGTTTAGGTACTTACATTAACCAGCCATCTCCTTGATGAAGGGTTCATTTTGTTGTATTAGTTAATTATAAATACTAGTTATTCTTTTAAACCTGTGCTAGGTTTCTTAATTATGAAGTTCTTTAAACTTATGGCAACAATTTCAAATTAATGCATTTTTCATTGCATATTTCCATGTTTTTTGCCTATGAATATAATCATTTCCACAAAAGAAATTTTATAAGATACATTTATTTCAGATAACAGTTTATAATCTTGACATTGCCATTAAAAAATAAAACAAAAGCAAAACACCCCAAAGCAACAATAACAAAAAACTTTTAACCTAATGTTGGTCATTTTGTTTAAATGTACTCTCTGATATTTTAATTCATGATTTCTTTCTACCAAATATAAAATTTTCATATGAAATTTCATATAAATGTATTTATCAGGCTAATAAGACTTTACTCAAGACTATTGAAAAATGGAAGAGTAGACAAACTGAGTAAAGGTTAGAGCTATGTAAAAAGACAGTTAAGGGTGCAGGAGAAATGACTCAGCAGTTAAGAGCACTGGTTGCTCTTCCAGAGAAGACAGTTGTTTAATTTGGAACAAAACACCACTGAAGTTAGGCTCTCTAACCTCGTATGTCGTATTTTTGAAGACAAGGGTCAAAGACAAGACTGTCAGGCTCTAGAAAGACACGCTTTAGTGTAAAAATTTCAAGAACACTTTTAAAAGATTTATATCTCAAAGGGGCAGAGAGAGAGAGTTTAAAATTCTAAGCTTTCTACAGCAAACATTCTAAGAAAATGAGGTCGTATTTCAGAGACAGCAGTTGTTGTAAATCTGAAGGTAACATTAAAACCATCTTGGTGGCATTATTGACCCAATGTGTAAATGTATACCACATATTTAATTGTTCTTATATGTTTTAAGGCATCTTTTGCATTTGCACAATGACTTAGCTATTCTCCTAAATCCCAAGCATGTGCAAACTTAACTATTTGTTACTATGGATAAGATATTTCATTTAAACAGTATTTACTATTAAAAGCATAAGATATATTCAACATGGTAGAAAACCATGATAACATTCTGAGAAATGAAAGAAAATGGTGCATGTTGAAGGTGGGCACTCCATTCTTATGAGCATCTTTTAGTGTGATTCTCTACTCTTGAGTTTACATAATACTTTAATACTTAATGTGCCTTGTTCTCTTTTCAACACAACTTCAATATAAATTCTTTCCTAAGTGTGTTCTCTTGGGTACCTCTCCTAGCAATATGACTTCATTTAAGAATTAGGGTTTTCTGTTTAAATATAGTATTTACTAGTATTACCTTAGAGTCCATGGCTGCCTGGATGCTTAAATTAAGTAAATTATCAATTTAAGAATTTCTTTAAAACACCAGAACAGTCAGAAACCATTGCAGTAGTCTGTCAAAGAAGACATATCATTTACATGGCTTATAGTTTAATATTTATTAAAATAAATATATGGTGAGTATATTCCTCAAGTGAATTAGGATGGAAGTTACAAGTATTTGGGGATGTGCTTGTCTTGTTGATATCATAGTTTTAGTAGTTAGCAATAAGTAATGCTCATTTTAAATTCTCAGAAAGATACTGAGCAGTGTAATAGAAGGCATTGGAGACAATGGGAAACAATGGGCCAATGTAAAACTGACTAGATCCTGTATATAGATACTCATTTCTAAGGATTTGTAATGCATTTCAATCCTACTGCACAGGTTTATTAAAATTTTAAATTGTACGTATTACTGTTTCTCAGCAGATTGTAAACAAGTAGAAGTTGCTTGTAAACAAAGTTGTTTGAAGTTGATTATAAACAACTTACCTATTCAATCAGAGATAAATATACATTTCTTTGGGCATTAGTAATTAGACATATATGGCTTAATTAATAATTTCAAATGAACAGCAAATACTTGGACATCATTACACACATACAATCCCATATATCCCATATATATATCCCATAATTTAGACATTAGACAATTAATAACTATATTTTTCTTAATTACCTCTTACAGTAACCAAAACATAATAATAACTAGACACAAATTTTATGAACAAATAAATAAAATGAGTATATGCACAAACATCTGCATACACATATACTAATTATTAAGGTACCTAACAGGTAATATTGAGATGCCTTAAATTCATCTGTTTAACATGCAGAAAAGTAGTGAAATTCCATTTTAATGACAAATCACAAGTTAAACTGCTTCTTCAAATGCCTCCAGGCTAGGATTGAGAATATTCTTCAACAGAATTTTTAATATAGCTTACATGAGGCTGATTAAATGGAGAATTTTTAATATCTGGACTTATGGAATTGCATATATATGACTCAGTGAACAGAATGGGAAGTATATCACCCTTTCTTTTTTTTTTCTCTAGTGTAGAATCCTAAGGATGACATTCTCCAGGTTAAAATAGTTTCCTCATTCAGAAAGTTAGTGACATTCGTTTTTTTTGTCATTTACTCAGCTTGGTCTTCAAAACCTGTCCAGTGTTTATGTGTGTGTGCACATATGTTTATGTATGTATGTGTGTGTGTGTGTGTGTGTGTGTGTGTATGTGGGAGAGAAAGAGAGAGTATTATATGAATTTCCATGTATGAATAAGTGAAATAGGAAGGTTGTCGGAGACTGAAAGCTAGCTACACAGAAGTTATGGCCTTTGCTGTTGTAAGGGGATTTTTATATTTTGTTGTCTGTTTCAGGGAAGTCTTGGTTGGGTGACAATTTTAAATCAGCTGTTCCTTTTCCATGTCCCATGCACAAGAGGTGATAGTCCCAGAATAAGTTTCTTATGTTTCTTTAAACTATCTTTGTTATCATTTTATATTCTCAAAGAAAGTGTTGTTATGTATTTATCCAGAAAACCTAGTGTAGCGGAAACTTCCTAAAATATATGAATGCAATCCTAATGAAGTTTCTAAATAATGGGGGAAATGGGGTTCCAACTAGCCATCTCTTGTCATCAAATGAAACTTCCAGTACCAGTATTGGGTAACATCCAATTGAGTTGTTGGCCAAAGTGGTCCCATAGAAATCCATCAACCACTTAGGCTGTTGACAAGACAATAGGTTGTTCTCCACAAACTGACAGCAAAACCCATTTGCCGAAGATAAACACCCATGGAATTCTTTGAACATATAGTGGTTAAGGTGGTTCCTATATAGAACTTTTATAACTACCTTCTAGTGTCTTTTGTGTGGAAAGTTTCTCTGTAGGCTGCTAAAACAGAAATGCAAACACAAAGTCAGCCACAGACTCTTTGGTCTCTCTTCTTCTTACATGCTAGGGTAATGGTGGCACAAAGCTTGTGGGAATCACCAACAATATCTGATATGACTTAAGGCCAACTCCATGATATAGAACCCATACCTGATACTGCTTGGGTAACAAAGAACTAGAGAATGGATATCCCAGAGACCTAGGGTAAAACCAAACACTACTGGTCATTAAAGAAAATAATAGTGATAAAATGACTCCTGATGATATGCTATACTCCTAGATCAGTGCCTTATTTAACTATCATCAGAGAAGCTTCCTCATGCAGCAGATTAGAACACAGAGACCCATCACCAGACAACAACACCCTGCCCCGGCACGGTGGGGGAAGCCTTGGAAGAAGCTCTAAATGGAGTATTTCCATGAAATTCCTCCACTCAGCGTTCAGGAAACCCCTAGTGGAATAGGAGGCAGAATGAATGTAACAGCCAGAAGGGATAATTAAAGACAGCAGAACAAGTCTTTCTAAATCAAATTAGCAAAGATCATATGAACCCACAGAGACTGAAGAAGGAAAAACAGGGCCTACATGGGTCAGCTCTAGGTCCTCTGTGTATAAATTACAACTTTCAGTACAGTATTTTTATGGGACTCTAGTGTGGGGATGGGTAGATCTCTGAATCTTGTGCCTTTTCTTGGGTTGTCTCTCCTTTGTTGGTTGCATAGCCAACTTCGATGTTATGTTTTTTGGTTTATCTTATTACATTTCATTCTGTTATGTTTGGTTGTTATCTCTTAGAATCATGTTATTATGAGAGACAAAAAGGAGTGGGAAGGAATGTGGGTAGAAACTGGGAAAAGGGAGGGGAATCTATAATCAGGATATCTCGTATGAGAGAAGAATCTATTTTCAATAAAACAGAAAATGATAAATGTAACAAATAAACAAGTTTATACCTATCTTTATGGACTCAGATAAAATAGTCAGGTTTCATTAAGTATCTTTAGTATGTATACAGACACACACACACACACACACACACACACACACACACACACAGTTTAGCAGCTCTGAGCTTACCCAATTACTTTAATATACATTCTTTTCCTGTGTTGTTTGATGACACACCTGGATTCATCCATGTCTATTTTGTTCACTATTGAACATCAATTCTGAGTGCTAAGTACATAATGTTTGATCAAAAAATACTGAGTTTTAGAAATACCTTGATTAAATATTTTTATTTTTGTTCATGCAGCTTAGACCCTGAAGTTACATTATCTTTGTTAGTGTCAAGGTCCAAAAAACATACAAGTATCAGATAAAACCCAGTAAAATATATGCTTAAAATAAATAATAATGTTCACACTTCTGTAATATTGCAAGTGATTTCACATGATATTAAACATATGCTAAGTAATTATTCATTTTTATCTGTAATTCAAATTTAAATAGAAATCCTGTAACTTTATGTAATAAGTATGTGAATACTTGTGTCTCACTTATATTAAAGAACCCCCTCCCCCTACATACATAGTTTAACGTCATCCAAACTTGATATATCTTGTCTGAGATGGCATAGAAGGAGAACCCACAGAATAAGTCCAGTTCAGGAACATTTGATAATTTCTATATAAATTTATATATTAATCACTGATACTGAAAAAGAGACATTCTTGTGTTAAGAGGAGTTATTGGAATATAGCCAAAGTGCCAAAGAAATGTGGAATTTTCTGTAGAGTGATGTGTTTGGGCCTTAGTACATAAGATTACTATATAATGAATAATTGTACCATGTGTTCCCTGTGAAAACAAGACAAGTATTCTAAGTCTGGTTTTTCTAGGTATACTAGGTACTCCCTAGCACACAGCCTAACAACAACAACACAACATAAATGAAAACCTTCTGGTAAAAAATATTTTATACTTACCACACTCAGGATAGTGTTTTCTATTTCCATCCATTTGCATGCAAAATTCAAGAAGCCCTTGTTTTTTACTGCTGGGTAGTACTCTAATATTTATACATTCCATACTTTCTTCATCCATTCTTCCATTGAAGGGCATCTAGGTTGTTTCCAGGTTCTGGCTATTACAAGTAATGTTGCTATGAACATCGTAGAGCATATACTTTTGTTGTATGATAAGGCCTTTCTTGGGAGCATGGGATGTACTCACTCATATTTGGTTTCTAGGAATAAACAAACGACATTGAGCCTATAATTAGTGATCCTAGAGAAGCTAAATAAGGAGCACCCAAAGACAAACATATAGGCATCCTCCTGAATATTAACCTTCATCAGGCGATGAAAGGAGACAGAGACAGAGACCTATATTGGAGCACCGGACAGAAATCTCAAGGTCCAAATCAGGAGCGGAGGGAGAGAGAGCACGAGCAAGGAAGTCAGGACCGCGAGGGGTACACCCACAGACTGAGACAAAGGGGATGTTCTATTGGGAACTCACCAAGGCCTGCTGGCCTGGGTCTGAGAAAGCCTGGGATAAAACCGGACTCTCTGAATATAGCGGACAGTGAGGACTACTGAGAATTCAAGAACAATCAATGGCAATGGGTTTTTGATCCTACTGCACGTACTGGCTTTGTAAGAGCCTAGGCAGTTTGGATGCTCAACTTGCTAGACCTGGATGGAGGTGGGGGTTCCTTGGACCTCCCACAGGGCAGGGAACCCTGATTGCTCTTTGGGCTGAGGAGAGAGGGGGACTTGATTGGGGAGGGGGAGGGGGAGGGAAATGGGAGGCGGTGGCGGGGAAGAGACGGAAATCTTTAATTAATAAATAAATAAATAAATAAATTTTATAAACAAATCTATATGCATTTCGTTTTCTGTTGATACCTAACAAATGAAGGAGTTGATAATAGTGGCCAAGATTAAATTTTTTAAGATTTATTTATTTTACTAATTATGCGTATACGTGTTTTGTCTGCATGTTTGTGTGTACATCACCTGCATGTGTAGTACCCACAAAGATGAGTCAAGGGCATAGAATTCTTGTGACTGTAGTTACAGACACCAGTGAGTGACCATGTGGTACTCACTGGGAACTTAACCTGTGTCCTCGGCAAGATCAACAAGTGGCTTCAACCACTGAGTAAAACTCTACAACACAGTAGTAATGATCTTTTTGGGGGTGATGTGGAGACAGACCTATGGCTTACACTTCATCATTGCTGTTCATCATTGAAAGAGTCAGGGAAGGAACTCAAACAGGACAGAAACCTGGAGACAGGAGCTGATGAAGGGGCAATAAAGGGGTGTTGATTACTGGCTTGCTCATCATGGCTTGTTCAGCCTGCTTTCTTATAGAACCCAGAACTACCAACCCAAGGATGGTACCACCTGCCAGGGGCTGGGCCCTTTCCCATTAATCACTAGTCAAGAAAAGATCCTACAGCCTGATCATACAGAAGCCTTTTCCCAATTGAGGTTCCCTCCTTTCAGATAATGCTAGCTTGTGTTGAGTTGACATAAAACTAGCCAGCACACCAGGCCTCCTCATCCTACCCTGATGCCCTGGGTGGACTTAGTTTCTCTGAGTGAGTGAGAGAACTCTATTGCCTTCTGCCCAACAGAAGACACATGGGTAGAAGGCAAATATCTCTATGTCACTGCTCCTCTCATGTATCTATCTACTCACTCATCTTTTTCATACATTGATAAGATATTCGTTTTATGCCAGAAATAATTCTGGGCTTTTAGAATAAGGAAGAATTTGAATATGATACCTTGTATACATATTTTATTCAGCACAGAGTGCCAAGCAGATAAGATCATTAGAGATTGTGATAGATACCTTAGCAGATTTAAGCAGTGTTATGTAGCAGGAACTTGCTGATTACGTTGTAGTGATGGCATTCCTGGGAAGCTGCTCAGAGTTGTTGCTGTTCATACATGACCTTCCCAAGGGAGAAGGACCTAATTCTGCAGACAGTCAAGGAAGAACTCTCAGAGTGACAAGTTTTAAAGCTCTTTACTTGGGAAGACATCATTGTTTTCAAGAAGAGAAGGATTAAAGAGTGGAAGATAAGATCCCAGAGACAGACACATGGCAAGATCATGAGAGGGTCTTAGAGATCATAGTAAGGAGTTTGATTTTTTTTCTGGCTGTTGTTCAAGCTTTCAGGTCTTTAAGGAGGGAAAAAAATATGTTTTGTAAAGATCTGGTCAGTTGATAAATGATTTGGGTGTGAAAAGAATAAAAGCAGGAATAAGAAGAACACAGAATTTAGGCAGTCATTGTAGAAGTGATTCTTTCAAGGTTGAAGTCTTCAGTGGCAATGATCAACAAAGTAGGTAGGGTTGGAGTTATTTTGAAGAGGGAATAGACCATATGCTTAGAAATGTTATGTAGTTATTTTGGGCAAAATGAGAAATGAGATTTAAATAGTTCAGTTTTTGCCTTTAAAAAGTATTTAAATAGTGGAATGGTGAAGAGAGTAGAGAAGCCAAATGTGTTGAGTTAGAGTCAGAGATATAAATCTGAAAGCTCTCGGTTTGTAAATAGTAACTTAAGCTTTGAAAATAGATGAGATTATTTAGATAATGAACACTAAAATGAGGTCGAGGAAGAGGCTTAGGGGGCGGGGAGGAAGTTGCTGTGTCCTGCACAGCTTGATCCTGGAAACCTGACTAGGGCAAAGGGGGGTTGAAAGAATGACATACCAAAGAAACAACAGAAACCCATACAGCAAAGCTGGGATCTGGTGGGCAGTGCTCACATAAATGGAAGGCACCTATCACTTTACCCAGAAACTCAGCACTTTTATTTTGTACAGTATGAGGATAAGGGATTAGCTAGTCTTGGTGGCAGGTCTCTATAGGAGAAGAGTCTTAGGTTGAAGTCATCTGGGAAGATGAAGCAGCTTTGCTAGATTTTGCACAGGATGATCAGTCATTTCCGAAGCTTTGTAATGAGTCAGAAGAAGGCTTTGTTTTCTCTTGAGCCTTGCCTGCTGTAGGCTTTGGCATTTCCATAGGTCTGAGGCATTGGGGTTCTTGACATGGCAGTGTTCATGTCAGCATCAGTATTTCAGGACTTTGTCTGCTCCCTATAGGAGGATGTGGAGGACAAGAAAAGGTGAATGCTTAAATTCTGAGCGGGAAATTTGAGTTAAGTCTCCCATCAGCCAGAGCCACTCCCCATCTCAGTCAGAAATGCTCCTTTCTGCAATGAGCTGTAGTTAGAGTGGATGTGTAATTGGGCAAAGTGTTTGAGACTGAGTTTAAAGCATTCACTACTCACAATGAGGTTCAGAGAACATCTAATAAAAAAAGGAAGCAGAATGTCAAAGCCAGAAGATGGACTGTGAACCACTGTCTGTAGACATGACATCGGTATTTTATTCCTGAGTTCATAAGAGCCGTGATTACTTGCATAAGACCTGCCTACAATGAAGCCAACTAAAATTCTAGCATAGACAGTGGAGGTGAATTTTAGGTGCCATACCTTCCTGAGGAACTGTATGCGTGGGGTAGCTGCTGTAGGGTTGGGAATGGGGTGAAAAACATTCTTTTTATTTTTTTGAGATGTGGCCATTGGTAGTTTTCTCAACATCTGGTACATAATCCCACATCATTGCAAATATGGCAAACACTAATTTAATTGGTGTTGGTAGGTTATGAAAATGGCATAAGGTTGAGAGGGGCTATGCTGGGGAATGATATCATTGTATTTCATTTTATTCACTTATGAAATTCTGAAGAATGAAGAAATGTAACAAAAAGAATGGAGGACTGGTTTGTGTAGGAATCATGACAGAGAAGCAGCCATTGGATCATACAATGGCACTGTCAATGACTCATGAAGACAATATCTGTAATGGTAGAGGAGGCTTATCTGAAGAGATGGCAATAAACGAGAGGTGGCAAGTGATAACAGTAACTTGTAATAAGTTTTTTAGAGGTGTTCTGATATGACAAGGAGTAGAAATACAAAGCAAAATGTCAAATGATGTGTGTTGTCAAGAGAGGATGTGGGGGAGTTGGAGACCAGCATATGAAGAAAGAATTCGATGGCACAAGAAAGAGCAGTGCAGTGATGTGAAAGTGAAGTTCCTTGAAAGGAAGAGAAGAACGAGTCCCGGATGACCAGTTTCTCCACTGTTTCTAAATAAAAATGCAGGTTTAGGTAATATAATAGTTGAGGTGCTACAAAAATGATATTAGATGTGATGAGATTCTTCTTCAGAAATAACTGGTTTTGTAGAAAAAAGTAAAATGTAAAACTTAAAAAGAACACAGGAGCTAGTTTCAGAGAATCCTGTGAAAATTCTTGACAATTTTCTGAAAAATACAATGATTTCATTATCCTGGCTTCTGTGTAGGTCTTTGAATATGAATAATTAATACTTCCCATTTGATGCTATGTTTTATGAGGACTAACAACCTGACAGATGATTTAGATTTAGCATATTAGAGATAATTCAAGACATATAAATGAAAACAAAGACATCCTGAAATATTATGTCCAGATGATATTTGAATACACATCTTTTAAACTGTCTTTGCAATTCTAGGTGGTTGTGCCCAAGAATCTTTCTGATTGAAATCTTCAAGATTCCCCATGCACTATGCCTTTAAATTGACAATTTCTTTCTTCCTTGTATTGTTGTATTATAAATTCTAAATTATTTTTGTTATTTCCCAATTGTTTAACTACAGAGAGCACCCATTTATTACGATTATCATAAAAACTGGAGTGTGGGCAGAGAGGCACCTGAACTCATTTTTCAGTGGTCAGTATCATTAGCATTAACCTTTTAGATTGTCTGCCCCTGATATTTGGAATAGCTGGGAAGGTTTCATCTAGGCAGAATTGTAGTTTTGCCCTCGTGCCCTTATCACCCTTAACTCTTATCTGTATTAATGGTGGAGATGTAGTCAGGTCAACTTTCAGATGGTGGTCTTAGCTTGAGACTAGGCTCTTTGCTTTTTCTTACTCCAGCACAGACATTAAAGATAGGATATTAAAGATTAAATATTTAAAATCTTTAAAGGTTTTTGGTCCACTCAATAGGATGCATTATTTCTTTTTTTTGTAAAGTAACAAAACAGATAATTCATTGATAATTTTATACATGTATGTGATACATTTTGTTTATTTCTTTTCTCCATTTTTTTCTCTCATCCCACTACTGCTGAACCTCTTCTTTCTCGAAAGCCCATCCTTCCCTCCTGTTTTCATGTCTTTTGTTTGTGTGTGATCCACTGAATTTTTTGTTCCTGTGGTTTTTGCTTTTTAACTTTTTATTAATTTTTTTTGTAAATTTCACAGCATTCATCCCAATTCCACTCATCTCCCCATCTTATCTGCCCTCTGCCCTTGTGACTTTTACCCAAATAAAAGAGAAAGACTAAAATAAAAACAAAAATCTACTCATGGAAGCTGACTCATTGAAACGAACACTTGCAAGTAAGGATGTAAGGACTGAAGGGTACACTCTGTGACTCACTGTGATTTACTGAATTTTATTAGGGTAGCTTGTATGAGTGTGGATGAAGGCATCATCAGTAGTCCTGCAACCTAGGAAAATGATGACTCTTTCTACACCCCTTCCCAAGAAACCATCAATTGACAATGACCTCATAAACTCTTACTCCTAGATATATCGCTTCTTTTTTTTTTTTTTTTTTTTTTTTT
>NC_022035.1:6882701-6966040 GCF_000317375.1 Microtus ochrogaster | reverse complement strand
AGTACGTGCAGTAGGATCAAAACCCATTGCCATTGTTCTTGAGTTCTCAGTAGTCCTCATTGTCCGCTATGTTCAGCAAGTCCGGTTTTATCCCATTAACTTCATTCTTCAGTCCTGAATTTCAAATAAAGATTGGTTCAGTTTGCTTATTCAAATCCCTCCAAAAGACTTTTCAGTCATATCAAACTGATAGGTTTTATTGATAATAGAGATTAAACCCCTCAACATTATGATTAGCAGGTAGGCAACATACTGAAGTAGTATACTCAGAACATTTTCCTGAAAAGTGCTGTCGAGGTCTTGGTACTTTTCTGGGAAATATTCAGAGTTGAAATATTGAAAGCATCTGGATGTCTGTAAACTGACAACAGCAGTGTTGGATAACTAGGGAAACTAATACTTGTGTATCTCATTTGAGGGACTATGAAGAGTATGTCCTCATTTCTGACATAGCCACAGTTACCTGGGAGGTGGGGACAAAAGAGCTGATAGACTTGCCTTCCAGAGGAACCCTGTCAATAAGCTCAAAGTAGATTTCTTTAATTTTATATATATATATATATATATATATATATATATATATATTAGATTGAGAGAGTTGAGATAACATATAGAAAGGAAAATTATAATTTGCCTCAGAGGTATATGAAAAATTAAGGACTTTTTTAAAACCAGACTTCAAAAATTATGTGCAATAGTTTTGATACCACAGCATTAAAAGGAAAAGATGCTGTCTAAATGTTATTTTCCAAATATGCTGCAATGATTGAGCATTCTTGGATGCTCCATTAAGGAAATTTTTAGTGCTGGAGAGAGTTGAGGTCTTTTTTAGACACAGAATGTTTCAACACTATCAACTTTATTGCTGTAACAGAGTGTACTTTCATATAATATTGAGATGTTCACATAATACAGTAGATATATGTATTTACAATGTGACCTTTAATATTCTTTATCCTTTTTCATTTCTAATTTCGAAATCTCTTTTCTAGGTACGTGCCATTTAAAATTAATCTAATTTTGATATTTGATTTTTAAGCACTTACGCTCTGTTTTAATGACTTTATTACTATTCCTTCTTAATACTTGTACATTTGAATAATCTTTTCATTATTAGTTTTATATCTAATGAAGATGTTGAAATGAAGAACCCAATTTTATCCTCCATAGATATCGTTTTAAGCATTCTGCCATGTCTTTGAGTATAATCCCACATTTATATTGTTAATGAAATTTTCACTGGATCTAAAAGTGCTAATTTCTAAACTACTTTGAATTAATTTTTCAAAGTTTATGGCATCATATCATAACCTTAAAATTCCACAGTGCTTATAAGAATCCCAAACATCACTGTGTTCATGAGTATATAAATAACCTTTAATTTCACAAATCAGTTCTCCAAGTTAAGCTGTTTTCTTAACTCAGAGAATCAAATGCTCATAAAGCAAATGTCATGCTGAAATTAATATGTTTAGAAATAAGCAGTGTGATGGTGAAGTGCAGTCATCAATAGATAAATGCCACCAAGGGGAGACTTCCTACACAGTGAGTATTCAGAGACCACTAAAAATGCTGAGACACAGTTTAGTAATTTTTCTTGCCCTCACCAGTTCTGAGTCTGATAGTAACTTACTGATCCTTAAGCATTTTCCCCTCTGCATGAAAAACATATTGAAACTCAAATAGTTCTGTCTAAAACATGAGGGTGATACATTTTAAAATTATTCTTTACATAAGCATTTGATAAAGAGCCCCATGAGATATGGAAACTCATCACATTTGCTCCTTCAGTTTTTGATGCAAGGCAGATAGCTGTTGCAGAAGATCACAATTTACACAAAGTGAAGACAATGTAAGAAAAAGAATGATATCTTGATTAATTTAGTTTTACACAATATTAAGTCACAATGTTTTAAAATGGTCCATGGTTTTCTTCACCCTTTTCTCTATTTAATATATTCATATTGATTATCATTTCAATGGTTTACATCTATGTGGAGATGATTTCGAAGCATTCTCAACTTAATAGTAAATAATGACCCAGTTTCTTGTAAGAAAGATACTATGATATCAGCATTCCAATCTAAGAGTTGCTTAACATCAGTAGCTCAGAGCTGATCTGCCTAAAGTGATGTCAATGCTCTTGCTTATAGCTCATTCCTAAATAATCTGATACTTCCTCTACATGAAGAGAGCATTAAAGCTGAATGGGCTCTTTTCAGTGTTGTGACTTTGCCATTATCGTAGAGAAACGGACATACCTTTTCATGTTGACTTTGTTTTTTTTTTCCACTTAAATAATGTTTTCTATTTATTTTACATACCGATCAGTTTCCCCTCTCTTTCTCTTCCCATTTCCTCCCCTTTCCCATCTGCCCTCTTTCCCTCCACTCCTCTTCAATCTTCATTCAGAAAGGAACAGGCCTCCTATGAGCTTGCACAAAGCATGGCACATCAAGTTGAGACTGGACCCAGCTTCTTCACTTACTTCTAGGCCAGGCCAGGTAATCCAGCATGGGAAACAGGTTACCAAAAACTTGTTAAGTGCCCGGGAGAGGACCTGCTCTCACTATTAGAAGCCTTACTAAGAGACCAAGCTACATGGTTGTCACACACATGCAGAGTGCCTAGACCGGTCCTATGCAGGCTCCCTGACTGCTGGTCCAGCTTCCATGAGTTTCTGTGCACTCGGATCACATGTTTCTATGAGTTCCCCCATCATGACCTGGTACAATTCCTCCTCCATTTCTTCTGTAAGACTCTCTGAGCCGAGCGCAGTGCTTGTCTGTGGATCTCTGTCTGGGCATGTTGACTTTGTACCCTGCTCCTTTGCTGTTATTTTTCATCATATGTCTAGTTTTCTGGTAGACGAGTCCTTGGGATCTTCAAAGTACAGAACCATCAATTCTTTGATTTGGATTTTCTTAATATTTATTACAAGCCTACTGCTTGTACTGGCTTTTTGGGATCCTCTTCTCTTTGGATGTATACCTTGCTCAGCCTAAATATAGTAGGGAGGTTTTTGGACCTTCCACAAGGCAATGTGCTTTACCCTCTCTGAGAATTACATGGGGTGGGGTGCCATGGGAAGGTGTGTGGCAGGAATGGGAGGTGGGGAAGGAATGGAAAATTGGATTGGTATTTTTTTTAAAAAATTAATAAATTAAAAAATAGAAGAAAATTTAATGTGTCCATGCAGGCTGAATAAGGGTCTCAATAGAAATTTATAGTTCTATGTTAGTGTCACCTGGGCACATGTGTGTATTTGGCTGCCAGTGATCTTCATTGGGTGTCTTCCTTCATCAGTTTGTATCATATTTTTTGAGATGGTGTATAGAAAGAAGTTTCTGTCCCAATTCGTCCCACAACCACTCAGTCTCAAACACACAGAGGCTTATGTTAATTATTTACATTTTTGGCTTATTAGTTCAGGATTATCTTTAACTAGCTCTTACAAGTTAAATTAACCGATAATTATTGTCTGCATTTAGGCACATGGTATCTTTTATTAGTGAGGTATTCTCATCTTGCTTCCTCTGTGTCTAGCTGGTGACTGATTCTCTGCCTTTCCTTTCCTCAGAATTCCCTTAGCCTGGTAATCCTGCCTATATTTTCTGCCTGGCTACTGGCCAATCAGTATTTTTTTTTAAACTAATACAAGTGACAAATATTTACAGTGTACAAGAACATTTTCCCACAGAGTCTATCACTAAACTTGGTGATCAGGGAATCTTCTAGACTCACTGGTCAGGAAGACCTAAGTTATACTTTAATATCCATCCCTGCCCCACACAATTCATATAATATCTAGGTGTTGGAAGATCTAAACTCAAGTCCTCATGCTTGTGCAGCAGGCCCTGTATCCACTGATCTATTTCTTCAGTACTGAAATTCATGGTTGTTATTCATGAATTATATATAATTAAAGGGAAATTTTTTTATTTATGTTTTTTAATTTAATGCTTTAGTCTTTGAAAATCAATTATAATTAACACTTCTAATTTTTTAAACATGTAAATAATATTTAAAACTGTGTATAAGTTTGTACTAACCACTTTTTTATCATTTTTGTAGATTATGTATAGAAGATTTTAAGTTAATATTTTAATTATTATTATTTTAGTTGTGCATATTTGTTAGGTACAGAGTGTAATTTAATACACAACTTTAATGTGCAGTGATCACTTCATGCCTGGTGGCTTTTCTACTTCCCTATTTAGATTCTTAAATCTATGTTTAACGGAAACATATATAAAATGTGCATATTTGTGAGATATGCGAAATGTGTTATGACTCAGGTTATTAAATAATATATGATAACTGATACACACAACACTAAAACATTTGTGAAGTATGGCTTGATATTTCAATGCAATGCTCACTTGTCTGTTAATTGTCATTGTGTTGTCAGAGCCTTTGAATTTTTCTCTATTTCAGAATGGTAGGACTCTGAAATTGCACCCGACAATATTAGAGTCATATATCACGTCCAGTGATAAAACATGCAATGGGATCAAAACCCCGTGCCATTGTCCTTAGCTTCTCATCAGTCCTCATTGTTCGCCATGGTCAGAGAGACCAGTTATATCCCATGCTTTTTCCGTCACAGTCCAGCTGGCCTTGGTGAGCTCCCAATAGATCAGCTCCACTGTCTCAATGGGTGGGTGCACCCCTAGTGGTCCCAACTTCGTTGCTCATGTTCTCCCTCCTTCTGCTCCTCATTGGGACCTTGAGAGCTCAGTCCAGTGCTCCAGTGTGGGTCTATGTCTCTAACGCCATCCATCACCAGATGAAGGTTCTATGATGATATGCAAGATATTCGTCAGTATTGCTATAGGATAGGGTCATTTCAGGTTCTTTATCCTCAGCTGTCCAAGGAACTAACTGGGGACCTCGGCTTGGGCTCCTGGGAGCCACTCTAGGTTCAAGGCTCTTGCCAACCCTAAGGTGGCTCCCTTAACTAAGAATTGTGCTTCCGTGCTCCCCTATCCAACCTTCCTTTATCCCAATCCTCCTTTTCCCCAAGTTCCCCCCATCCTCCCCTTCTGCCTTATCTCTCCCCATCTCCCCGGCACGGGGTTTTGATCCTACTTAATGTGCTGGCTTTGCGGGAGCCTAGCCAGTTTGGATGTTCACCTTCCTAAATATAGACGGAGGGGGGAGGACCTAGGACTTACCACAGGGCAGGGAACCCTGACTGCCCATTGGACTGGAGAGGGAGGGGGAGAGGAATGGGGGGAGGGGGAGAAGGGTGGGAGGAGGGGGAGGGAAATGGGAGGCTGGGAGGAGGTGGAAACTTGTTTTTTTTTCCTTTTCTCAATAAAAAATAAAAATAAAAAAAAAATGCAATGGGGACAGCCCCTGAATGAGGAGTGATGTCCTAGTGTCAACTCCAGAGTCAAATAACTTGTGATCACTGGTGTTTATTGGCTAATACTCAAACATGAACTCTGGTTAGCTTCTGAAGTCCTTCGTTCAAAAGACAGATCACACAGAAATGCGGGAGGTAGTAATAATATGCTGAAACACAGACTCTTGGCAGTTACTCTTAGGTCATTCTCTTACTGTAAGAAAACATTTTAGATTCTCTTTTACCTTTCCTGATGCTGGGATCAAACCTACTGTCTTATGTAAGTTAAGTAACTATTCTACTTTCAAGCTACATTCCCAGCCCTGATTCCTTGACTCTGTTTAGAAATCCATGACAATTGGAAGACAGCATTTTCCTCATCAACCTTCAGCAGACAGATGAGAATCTCTGTAGCTTCTTGGTGACTTACAGGAGCAATATGACTTCTTTAGACAAGGAAAGGTTAAGGAAAAGGGGAATGAAGGAAAGTATAGAGCTATGTTTCTCAAAAATAAGTCATTGATTTGTTCAGTATTTGTGTGATCCCTCTCCTCATTAGAGACCGTTGTACAGCAATCTTGAGATGTCAGAACCAGAAAAAAAAACTGGCCAGAAAGAAAAGATGAGAATACAAGGACAGCTATTGCTGCAAAGTGGACAGATTCCTTTACTGCAGAGAATTTTATATGTATAGCCAACCGTTGCCTTTCTCTCCTCAAAACAAAGTCTAGATAGAGTATCAGCTACCGACACCATTTATTCTGCCAGTGTTCAACACACACCTTACTTTTAACTTTGAAGAAGCACTGCACTTGCTATGACTCCTTTAAGCCATCAAGAATTTTTGCAAAAAGTACATTTTATATAAAGTTTTTAAAAATTGGGAAGGTTTTGCTTTAAACTTTGGATGTAAGTCATCTCTTGTTCTGCTTTCTGCCTCTTTCCGTTATAAATTCTTCCTCTTTGTCATACTTTCCTTTGTTTTTCCTCTGACTTCTCCAGCTCTAGGTTTCCAGAATTGGATTTTAAGGTTCTTAGAATCTTTGAATATTAGTTTCTTTCAGAGAAATTCCAAAATTAAATAATTTTTAAGAGTATGTGGAGAGTTGGAACTGAATGTGAATGACACCCTTGATTTCCTGCTTTTCAAGAGAAGACTCCTTCAGATTTCTTGCATCTGGGGGCTAGATCTGATTTTAATGATTGTCATTCCAAAAATTAAAAAAAACAAGCCAGTTTTGACCCCACAGAAAATGTGTAACAAATGAAGTACTAGGCAGGATGACATAGAAGAAAATGGCTTTCAAGAACAAAACTGTAGTTTCACACTTTATGAAATTTATTGTGCACTGTGTGGGTGAGATACACTGCAGGCTGGCCATCAGGAGCAGACTAACCTGTTAGTGTCAGAACCTCATGATGGTGGAGAAGGACATGATGAACATCAGATTGGATTGTCTAATCTCTTCCCCGCCACATTTTTAAACCCTTATTCTGAGCCCTATTTCCCAGGAAATCATCTATTTCATAGAATTATTTTATTATGGAACTAAATTAATGTCATTTTGTCTTCTATGGTTGTGATTTCTTGACAACATAATGATGAATATCCATTCCCACATTACTTTGAGAAAAAAATTCTTAATTTCCCTTCTTCTTCCCCTATATAATTTCAGCACCATTTTATACTGTTTGGCAAGTTTTATACCATTTGTCAAGTAGCCACTATTGCCTTTTGTGTATTGCTTATTTCTCTGGATGTCCTGGTCAGTCTTTATCATCACCAAGCTGATGACTTAATCATAAGCAGAAATGTTCAAATTCATGACAAGAAGACCTTTGGTTGTATGATGTCCTATGCTATTCAGATTATCTTAATACTGCAGATTGCATTCCAGATTTTAAGAGTAAACAAGACAGAGAGAGAGAGAGAGAGAGAGAGAGAGAGAGAGAGAGAGAGAGAGAGAGAGAGAGAACGCTGTAAATATCCCAAACTTGTTCCTGTCCATGGTTGTGGGTTATGTCACCCTTCAGTAATATTTGACTCCTAATTCAGAGACATTTTGTTTTTATTTCTATTCAACCAAAGGAAGGTGAGGGGACAACATATTTATTTTAACCTGTGCTCCATTACTTAATAACCATAACATTATACAGGTGATGTAAACAACTTTCTGTGCCTAAGTTTAGCCATCAAATTGAGATTCAAATGGCACTTATGATGATAACAGATCAAGAATAAGTTTGTGTAAAAATGTTCAAGCATTGCCTCAATTCAGTGATAATCCACAATCAACATTATCAATAAAAAAGTGTAAATGAAGGAAGAAGTCACACCTTGTTTCCTCTTGAGGGGAAAATAGTTATATCGTGGGATAAAAGTAGTATAATCCTTGAACAGTGTCCTGATTTCATCACTAACTTGTCAATAACCCAGGAAATTTAATCTTAAATTATCTTTTAAATCTTTTGACTTGCAAGCAACCAGAATAATAAATTATATCCTAACAGGCCATCTACCAAAGGAAGCTCTTGACAATGATTCAGCTATACCACTGATCCATTTTCTTACTATCAGCTACTATTTATTAAAGCAGGGCTTGCTACAAGATGGAGATCTTATCTCCAGATTATTATATAATAGAAGGAAGTAAATTTGGCCACTGGGAAGATTGCAGAGGGATTTAAGAAGGCACATCTTGACTCTTAGACAATACTGAAGGGACAAGATATGCTGAGCTGCTTGTTAGGGATGAGTTGCTGTAGACCTAGGGGAATGGCAACAGGAATGTAGTCTCTTAAAACCTTACATCAGAGAGAAAAGAAGACAAAAAGATACGATGATTAAAAATACCTCATTGCAGTGGGTGTTGCTTTATTCACATTTTGGAGACATATCAAGAAAGCGACACAGTCCATTATGATTTTATGTTATATACAAGTCAGAATATATTAGTTAAGTGTCGGCACTCTTCAAGGGCAATCCCAAGATTCTTGGAAATAACTGTACAGAGAAGAAAACTGAGAGAGAAATGATAATACTGTAAAATCTAATGTAAACACCGTCTTGAAAATGAGGTGCCTTGCGATCCTAGTGTTCTAAGTTAGCTCTCTGCATTGACTGCATTTTATGCCTGACCCAGTTAGTACATTTTAGTAGTTAAAAGCTAAAAATGAATAGAGGAACGTATAAAACAATAAAAGGATGAGAAGGAAGTATCAAATCTACCTTCTGATCTTTGGAGCTAACTATAAGTTGCTTTAGAACCTGTTTCAAGATTTTTTTCTTTCTTCTTTCCTTTCAATTTCTTGTTTGGATGAATAATTCAATTAATTTATAAAATATAATGTTGTTTATGATAATTTAAAATCCATATTCAAATTTTCAACCTTTTCAGCTTTTCTTCCTAAATGTAATTTCTTCAGACTAGTCATTGATTTTAAATTTAACTTGAATTATTTCCAGCTTGGTGTTTCTTTTTTACATTATTAATTTCATGTTTTTAAACATTAAAGATTTTAAAAATGATCAGTTTATAAATTGTACTGTATAAGGTTTTAATGGCAATTTTCATATATGAGTATAATATATTTTGAATATATTTACCCCTTCCATTATTCTTTCATATTCATTTATCATTCTGGTACTGACTTTACACTCGAATTGCAAAGTGATCAGTGGAAACATTTGCTCAGAATTGTTGTTTTGCTTCCTGTAGAAGTTTTCAAGTTTTATTTTTAATATCTCATTCTTTTTAGGAAATTTGAGTTCAAGACAAAGTTTATCTTAAAAAGTCCTTGATTCTATGTGACCTCAATAGTTACATTGCTTGTGAAGTTTTAGATAATTTTACTGATGTTTCCAACACTAAAAACAGGGTAAATTAGATTTGACTAAGTGCAATGGTTGACTTCAGAAAATTGGAATCTTCATCCAGGTATCCTATGAAGAGGAAAATTATTTTCATCTTGGAAGTTATGGATCTAAGAGTCATTAGTGTTATTAATATTACATTGAAAGACACGTGATATCAGTACCATTATCTTTCATTGTTCAAAGTAGTCATGACCACTTTAAACACAAGGCAGTCTGACACAGGAATCATCAATTCAAACCATTTGCAGCCAATTTTTGAAATAATTGCATATTTTTAACAAAATGTTACATGACTGGGTTATAAAATCTGTTTTAACTATTTGAGAATTTCAGAGAACATATTTATTATTATTGTTTATTTATTTTTTGAGAACATATTTTAGACATATGCACCTGCTCTTCCCTGGAGCCCCTATAAGATCTACTCCATTTCCCTAGCCAGTCACAGTTTTATATCCTCTTCTTTGTTGTTTTTAATAACTCCCAAGTTCATATACTCCCAATGTGGGACTATCCTTGAAGTGTGGTTCACACATGAGGAGCCACACAGTAAAAAAATACCAAACCAAACTTTATCTCTTCTCTCAGAAGCTATCAAGTATCAACAGTTCTTCAGTTAGGGTGGCTCTCACAACACCCCCCACACTCCATGTTTGAATGTTAACCAGCTTGATCTAGTGCAAACCTGTCCTTCAGTGACGGTGGCACCCACAACTCCTACCCTCCATATCCGAATGTTAACCAGCTCGTGAGTGTGTGAGTTCAGTGGTCCTGTCCAGCAGATACTACTTTATCTGGTCCTCCCCGACCTCTGCCTCTATTATTGATGCTATCCCATCAACAATGGTTGATTAACTTGGCGTGGTGAAGATGTATGTGTTTCATTTAAAGCTCAGAGCTCCACTGATACTTATTCTCTGTATTTGATCAATTATGAGTTGCTCTAATAATGGCTACAACTGTACAAAGACACTTCTCTGATGAGGTCTGTGGACTTATGGGTACAAAGATGAGCTTAGAGGGCCATTTGGTATTATCTCCATTTAGCAAAATAATAGTAGGAAGTTTACACTAGAATCTGTGAAACCTTTACCATGGGTTCTTGGCCATGTTTACAGTATCAGGTGGAACAGGTGTTTAGTCCAATCAGAAAGTGTTGGTTACCATATAACATTGATTTCACTGTCGTATCCATGAGCATTTCTTGCCATGTTGGCCATTACTGTTATTCACAGTGTTCACAGTTGAATCAGAGTGATATTGACATTTTCTCCCAAGAGCCTACCTAACACTTTTCAGTATAATGAAAGCAAGCTATCTAGGTGGGCTGAGGTTTTCTAATACAAAGTTAATTTGTCTTTACTTTGTAAATAATGTGGTGACTTCAGCAATAGAGCCATTTTACTGGGTACAAAATGATTACTGAAAGTTTTAGGCCAAAGATGTGTTTCTTCTAATTCCAGTAATGCTTTCAGACCTAAAACCCATATTCCCTCTGATATTAAACCATGTGCCTTTATTTAATGTGTTAGTTATTTCTACATCTTACCAATTCTTCATGGTATTACATATGCTTTTTAAGTTTATCCTTGCTTTCATCCATTATAATATATATGTTAACTGCCTCTTGGTGCAGTGGCTATCTATGAAGTTAAATGCCTATTGTTAAATAAATAATAGTGTTTAACATTTGAATATATACCCTTAATTCATTGTAAATATTTAACATTTAATTTGTGCTCACACTTACACATTTTTACTCTTTTAATATATTCCCCCTTATTGTTTGTGAATTAAGAAATTGAACATTCTTTGTCTTTGTTATTTTCCTAAATATACCTTATTTTCCATTGTTTAAAAGCAACCTGTTCACATACTGGCAGCCCTAATTTGACTTAGTAACTATTAAAAAACAGAGATTTAATGAGCACAATAAGGTGGGAGGGTAATGTGGGGAAGGGTTAGAGAAGAGATTGGAGGATACAGAAAGAGGCATGGGTTATATCCAAGCAGATTATTTGTGTGTATGAATATTAAATGAAATATTTTAAGAATTATAACTTCCATCTATCTTTCGTATTCTTCATACTTTTGAAATGTGTGAATGAATACCTCAGAACATATAATGTTAACTTGTATCTTAAACCATTTATCCTTAGCGACATATTTGGTAAATATGTTTTATGTTTTGCCAGTCCTTTGATTCAAAAATTATTTTATTTTATTTCAATACTATTTTTTAACCCCATTACTTATTTATTTTTATTTCATCTTCTGTTTTTTTTAATATTTATAACTTAATTCCTTGGATTCTCTACATAAATTCTCTTTAGAATTCCCTAAATTATCTAAATTTCATATTTCTTTATATTTTATGTATTTTCATACTTTAATGAAATAATTTGATTATGACTTCATTTGTGTTTGATATAATTCTGCAAGAATATTGAAATTAAGAATATTCATTAGAGAACACATTGCTTCTAGTAGAAGCTAAATGCATTGGGTAGGCATAGTTCTCACATCTGCATTCCTAACTATCAGAGATAGAAATATTTTGAATTCAGGGCCATTCTGGACTGTGTATTAATATGGTATCTCAAAACTCAAGACAAAATAAAATCAAGCAGACAATACAGAAATAACCAGATTTTAATTATTGTAGCTTTTTTAGCAAGTCAAGGGCTTAAGATAGATGCTTGTAATTCAGTGTCCTTTGTGTTCACTGAGCCAAGACTCAATGTCTATTCAATGGATTTGTCATATGTATTGCCTTCAGGGAAAACTTTCCTTATGATTAATGTTTATTACTCAGTATCAGGATTCACAGCTTAAATTAATTTGTCAGCTAATTTTCATTCTTGGAGTTTTGGGAAATATTAAAGCTTCTATCAACTTCCATAAACCAAGTAATATATTTAAAAGTATAATCTCTCTACCATACACCAATATATAGTTGGCATACAACGAGGACCATAATATATTGGGTCAAAATTTATAAATATTTAGTTATTTGTGGTGTCTTCAGTAATTGAGTCTTATCAAATTTTTGAGGGTAACATATACCATTGGCAGGCAATAGCTTGTAATGTGTGGAGGGTTCAGGGACCTTACTGGCCTACAACTTCAAGAGACATAATCTATTCCTGTCACTGAACTTTTGTTTTGTTAGCCAAGTTTCTAATGACTTTCTTTGAAAGGTCTTTAAAGCTATTTATTTTTTTTCTTTATGCCCACATCTCCTCAACCATCTCATTTATTGCTCCAATTTATTTCTTCTTGTTAGATTATTTTCTTTTCACTTTTAGAGCAATGTGTTATATCACCCTTTTCTTTAAATTTCCCCTCTCTCTTCTCAAGCATCCTTAGAACTTTTCTAACCTCTATGAGTACTCCAAATGAAACACACATATCTCATAATCACCAAGCTAATATCAAAAGGAAAAAGAAAAGGAAAATATGCAATATCTATATATTTCAGTCAGTGTTGCCTTGCTTAGAAAGACTGGTTCTAGCCACATTCACTGATCTGCTGTCTTCCTCAGGGTTACCATTGCTGGAATGAAATACCATGACCAAAAGCATCTTGGAGAGGAAAGTGTTTATTTTATTCACAATTCTGTATAACAATATAACAGTTTATCACCAAAAACACAGGGTAGGAACCTAGAAGTAGGAACTGATGGAGAGGCCATGGGGAAGTGATGCTTACTACCTTGTTACTCATGGCTTGCTCACTCCTATTTCTTATAGAATGTAGACAAACAAGCCCAGGGATGGCGACATCCACAAGGACTGGACTCTTCCCCATAAATCAATAATTAAGAAAATGACCCATGGACTTAACTATAGCCCAGTTTTATAGAAAGGAATTTCTTAATTGTAATTGCCTTCTTTCTCTGTCAATTGACATAAAACTATCCAGCAAAATTGACCCCTCATCAACTTGACAGATAAACACATCATTGTAAAGGTACTAACTTTCTTTTATTGTTCATCACCATGCCCACTCATAATACAAACATTATAATATAAAACATTTTGCATACTTAAAAAGTCACATACTCATAGATTCAAACACTTTAAAAATTCAGTTTAAAAAATGCTCCCAAGTCTCATTTAAAATTGAAAGTCTTTAAACTTGGGAGTCCTGTAATATCAAAAATAAGTTAATACTTTCTTATTTCAAGAGGTAAGAATAATCAGATCAAAATAAAACCAAATTTCAATAGTATAAATCATTCAATGTCCAATATCTGGAAATTTCCTCAATAACTCAGGCTTACCTTCTCAGGGACAACACTGCACACAACGGTGCCAAGCCTCAGGTGCTTTCCGTGACTCTTAAACATGACCAAGTTTGGATGCAGCAAGAGGCACAGTCTTAGCTACCTCTGAAATATAGTTTCTGTGTGCTGACTCTGAGCAATCTTTTCCAAGATTTCCTGTCAGTGATGTTGGTCTCATCTTAATCACTGCTAATTTCTTAGCTTTAGCGGATCAACTTCAATTTTCCCAGTTGAGCAAAGGTTTTACTTCAGTGGTTCTAGTCTTCTGTTAATCACAGTTAATTCTTCCACCTCAGATAACCAGAAACAGATTTTCAACTCAAAATAGCAAATGTCTCTGCTAGTCTTTTAGTGACTCTCAAATTTTCCTCTGGAACTTCACAGACCTGATCTCCTCTGCCTGCATTGTTCTCAACATTCTTGTCTTGATGCTACAGCAGAAAAGCTCACTGAGCTTTGACAACTTGATGGTTTTTCTAGTCCAAAGTTCCAAGGTCCTTCCTCAGTCAGCTCCACAATATGTTCAGATCTGTCATAGCAATCCCTGATACTATCCCAGTACCAATTTGTCTTAGTTAGCGTGACTATTACTGTGATAAAATATTATGACTAATAGCAACAGGGGAAGGAGAGGGTTTATTTTATTCAGAATTCCTTTTAAGAGTTGACCATCAAAAACAGTGAGGGCAGGAATTCAGGAAGATCATGGAGGAGTACTGCTTATTGGTTGCATTCTGTGACTCATTCAATCTGTTTTCTTTTTAGATTCCAGGACCAACATTCTAGAGATGGCACTACCTATCAATCAATAATTAAAAATTCACTACAGGCTTTCACAAAGCCCAATATTGCTGACACATTTTCTTTCTTAAAGCTTTTTATTACATATTTAAAAATTATTTTATTACATATTATTTTAGATATCAACCACCATTCCTACTCCCATTCCCTCCTTCCACCTTTTTTCTACAGCACCCCCCACCCCATTTACTCCTCCATCTCCATTCCGGAAACATAAGGCCTTCCATGGGTGTCAACAAAGCATGGCTTATCAAGTTGAGGCAGGATCAAGCTCCTCCTACATCAAGATAGAATGAGGCATCCATAGTGAATATGTTCCAAAAAGTCAGCTCATGTGCCAGGGATAGGTCCTGGCTCCACTGCTAGGCTTCCCACAAACAGACTAAGCTACACAACTGTCACCCACATGCAGAGAGTCTTAAGTCAGTTGGATGCAGAGTCCCTGGCTGTTGGTCTAGAGTCTCTGTGGGTGTCTGTGTCATGATTTTGACTCTCCTTGCTCATATAATCCTTTCTTCCTCTCCTTAACTGGATTCCTGAGACACTCCTCAGTGTTTGGCTGCTGACTTCTGCATCTGCTTCTGTCAACTACTGGATGATAGTTCTACGGCAATAAATAGGGTAGGCACCCATCTGATTACAATCTTATTACAAGGGAAGGCCAGTTCAGGCACCCTCTCTGCTGTTGCTAGCAGTTTTAATGGGATAATTTGTGTATTGCTGGGAGTTTCCCTGGCATCAGGTTCCTCCATAATTCCACAATGGCCCCATCTATCCAAATATCTCTTTCAATGCTGGAGACGTTTTTTTTTTTTTTTTAATGAGATTCCTTTCTCTCAGATGACTCTAGCTTGTGTTGAGTTAACATAAACTGCCCAGCACAACTGCAGATTTCATGTTTCATTTTTTAAACAGTTGAATGATATTCTATTGTGAAAACAAATCACTCTTCATTTTCCTCTCACCAGTTGGTAGACATTTATATTGCCTTTTCTTCTTGGCACTGTGAATAGAACAGCAATAACCATGGATGGACAGTTATCTTGATATTACAATGCAGAGTACTTTGTTTATATGCCCAAGTGGTAGAGCTATTATGGGATAGATCTGTTTCTAGCTTTTTGAGGAATCCCAACACTGATTTTCAAACTGACTACATACTTGCATCATAAATCATGGAGAAATCTACTACTCATTTGAAAACTTTATCCTTATGAACTGTTTTCAAAATGCTACAAAGTGCATGCCACTTCAGGAGAAAAGTGACCATAAATCTTATTTAGCTGTGAAGTATAGCTTCAATAAAGACTAACCTGACAGGACTTGCCCATCGGTGCAATAGTTTTCTCAATATCCTGGGAATAGCCCTCTACTTTATCACTGGATTTAAGGCCTACTTTGTAAGATTAGTCCCATACCCGACACCATTGTTGGGCCAAAAACCTATGGCTAGCTCATCATAATTTAGGGGATAATCTACTACTCTTTTTTTGCAGAAGGGACAAAGAGTAAAAAATCCTAATGACTTATTGTTATGGACATAGATTAATTCATCTTACAACCCTCAGCAATAAAACATTTACTTGCAGTAGATCGTTGACTAACACAAAGACTCACAGTTGCCATCATCATAAGTAGAGTGTCATTGGAGGAAACCTGAGGGGTCAAGGCCTGCCTTCAACATGTAGTACCATTTGTAATGGGTTTGAAGCTGAATGGCTCACTGTCTGAGTACTTGTTCAAAATAAAGAAAATAGGGGTAGGATCAGTCACCCTCACATACCCCTGCATGATTCCCAGCCTGCTCCCGGCTCTTCTGCCTCTGAGAGGGCACATAGCTGACAAAGACAACATCACTGGAGCCTTATACTCACACAGTGTCTCTGGACAAGAAGAACCTGTTGGAGGTACCATTGAAGGGTATCTAGGTTGTTTCCAGGTTCTAGCTATTACAAACAATGCTGCTATGAACATAGTAGAGCATATACTTTCGTATGGCCACTTATGTAGGTTCTATTCCAGGGCTCAGACCAAAGACCCAATGCCCAGTGGGTAAGGTGAACTGGTTCTCATCCACTAGGCAGATCTCTTCAATTTCAGAAGAGAGTAGATCTCATTTAAAAAAAAACACATTACCCCAATACTTTTGTTCTCTTTGCTGAGGTTACTTGAACAGCAGTAGAACTAACTTCAATAGACATTTTTGTGTCTTTGTGAATTAGTTTGTGAGCATTGTGGAACACCATTAGGTCCTTTCCAGAGTCAAGGTGGCATCAGGGAGTTTCTGTTGCTCATGCTCTAGGTGCTCAGCCAACTTCCTGGGACAGTCTATGAAAATAAGCCATTTACTGCCCTTCAGGCCAGCCAGCAGCCGCTCACAGTACTTTGTGTATGCCCTCACCCTGAAATTACAGTTATAAATATAGATAGGGTCATTGTCATAAGCAAAGCAAGGAAAACAACAATCTACTTAAAGAGGAAGTCTGTTTTAGAGCGATTGCTAGGTCCAGTATGGGCATGCTGGATAATCATTTCCCTCAGGACAGATGACTTTCTGCCCTCCCCCTTTCAAAATTAAAATCATAAAATGCCACACCATCAAAAAATGCTATCCCCCAGGTCACTATAGCCTTTACAGATTCCAATAAAACTAATTTTAGGTTAATAATAATGGGAATTAATCAATTATAATTAATCAATTATAGGAAAGGGCCTATACTTGATCAAATCCTGGATTAGTATAACTAGGGGAGTTATTGACAGTTTGTAACATATTGGAAATAATCCAATCAGAACCCATAAATATTTTTTCAGATAGCTGCTATGCCACACAAACATGCAAAATGAAAGTCCCCAAAATTCCATCTCCAAAACCATGCAAACTATTCAAGACTTACTATAGTCCAAAGGACACCACTGGCACATATCCCACATCAGGTCTCATATGGGAAGGCCAGAAATGCTAGCAACAGGCAACCACAGAGTAGAATACCTAATTATGACTATGACTGTGTCCTTACCTTTGCTGGAACAGGCTGGGCTCCTCCTTTAGCAATTTCATTTGTCCCCTACCAAAAAATATTTGCACAAATTTTTACCTGGTTTACCATTGCCTAACTGTAAACATTTAATCAGAACCTGTGCATCTTAGCTCAATACAAGTTGAGACATTTGATTTATCTACCACATTTTTTTTTTTTGCCAAATATGGGATCACATAAAATCCCTGCTAGATCCATCTAAACTTATTATATGTTGCCTTATGGGAGAGGTGGTGGTGGCTCTAATATTTCTGCTTAAGTGTCTTCTACAGCTAAGATCCCAACTACAGCGGGTGAACAATGCAACACTCCAGGAATTAATGGCTGTGGAGTATGCTGGACCAAAACCTTTAGGGAAGGGGGTTTATGCTTGGTTAATGCAAATACAGAAGGCCAATGAAAACCCTAGTTCTCCTAAAAGTGTCCCCTTGCTTTTGACTTCTTGGGACCTTTCAGGGACCCAACCCTTGTAGGGCTGGTAGTCAAAGATGGATAAGAGCCTATCTGGCAGTCAACCTAAGACAGGCACAGCCCAAAATGCTTGGGGGTAATCCCTGAGGTGGGTTTATAAAAATCCGTAGCTCCCACTATGTCACCCCCCTCCCCCGCCCAAATAAAATAAAACATGGGAGATGAGGCAGGGCAATAACCCAAGCCCAAGCAAGCACATGCAAACTCACAATGAATAAGTAAAATTGGCCAAAACAATTTGTCAGTGGACCAAAAGCACAGTAACTAATGTCATGTACTCTTAGTCCACCACAACACATCGTCAGTGACTGCCAGTTTCAAAAGGGCCAACTAAAATCATTCCTGAGGCAGCTCAATTTCTCTAACCCCATAAAACCACCTATGCTTTTATAACAAAAAGCTTTTACATTGGAATCTTTCAGAGTCTGTGTGGTTTCCGCCAGGCTTCTCACCTCCTGACCTCCTCCCCCAGGTGAGGGGGGGGGTCACACAACAGGCAGCAGCAACAAGCCTGCAACAATGTATCGTCTAGGATTTCAAAGCATATTGAGAAAGAGATCACCCTGTTTCTAGGTGTACAAATATCCTGCGGTGAAAATAACTAGCCAAATTAAGCAAAAGAATAAAGAGAAGATTTATACAGAGTTAGAGACTGTTCTGATGGACATGGAGCTACCAGAGGGATAATGAGATGGTTTGGCTGGTAAGGCATTTGCTGCCTAACCTGAGGACCTCAGTTCTCTACCTGACTTTCACACATGAGCTGTGGTATGAGAATGTCTGATAGATGCACCCACATAAAAGAAATAAACAGATATAAACAAAGTCAGAAAAAATTCTTTCCTGTTTTAAGGTAAGTTACATTGGAGCTGTAGATATTTCCATTTGATAAATAAAGATTTCAGTTGGTGAGAAAACAATATTTTCATGACTAATTTTCCCACATTGAATCCTAATGAAGTTAGGTACACTCACAGATCAAACTTAGGCTACTTAAAAAATGTAATGATAGTTACACAATCCAAATTTGATGAGAAAAGCTATATTATGTGAAAATCATGAAATTATTTGAGAAACAGGAAAATGTTCTATTTCCAGGTATGCTGAAAATTCATAAAAAATGCTACCTCTAAGAAGTCACATTTGATTTAAACAAAAGCATTATTAATAAAAATGTGTATAATGAAAAAATATTAGAATGCTCAGGCTGCCAAGAAAATTGTTTCAAGAAATTACTGAAACAAGTTTTGAACAGTAAAGTGTTCATTTTCTCTTAAAAATGTTATTCCTTCATTTAGCCAAATGCATTGAAGGCTTATGTGTGAGGCATTGTTATAGTAATTAGGAATATTGTTTTGTGTACATTGGGCAACATTTCTCCCTTTAGGAGAAATTATAATGGAAAGAGACAGTTAATAAGCCAAGAAATATACATCATGTCATCCAGTAATGGTACTATAAATGCAGAGAAAATAATGAAAAATGGTGAAAATGAGTTCTGTTTGTAAGTATGTGATGTTGTGTGTAGCTTATAGATAAGTTTGTGTTGTAAAGGTTGTGTGGCAAAGAGACACTGCATCAAAGACATTATACTGGAGAGAGAGGAAGGCAAGAAATGGCATAAGCAAGTGTAGATAACTAAAACATGTACATACCCAATGCATCACACAACAGTTGGGGTTCAGAGTACAGATGTGAATCTTTTTCTGTCTTCAAGATGGCAGGGCCAGTTTCCCTGTGGAACTCACGATGGTCACAGAAATTCTAAATGACAGCAGTTGTAGGTCAATGATGACACTTAGAAATTAAGAGTATGTTGTATACGTTGTGAATATTTCCTGAGTATCGAATGATTATTACATAGCTAAGCTATAGCATATAGACTATGCTGAGAATATTAAGGTTGAGTATGTGTCAATAAATTGTCACAACTGACTTCTGAAGACAATTTTCATTTTTCTGCTCATCGTCCTTTTAAAGTATTGTGATGTTTAAGCCTGATAGTCAGTTTGAAGGGATCTGGAATAAAATTTGAAGACTGGCTTCTGGGCTTGTGTGTGCAAACATTTCCTGAAAGGGTTAACGGAGGGCAGAAAATACCCTCAGTGTGACTGGCACCTTCTGACAGGCAGCCCAGATTAAAGGGGCCTGAGGAGAAATCAGGGCTGTTGCCTTATTGACTTCACTTTAAGCCACCGAGTGCATCTGTCTCTATTGCTGCTCCTACTTCTGCCGTCATTCTTCTCTGACATCACATTTCAGCTTCGTCAGCATTGGTGCATGGATACAAGAGGAATCTTCTAGATTTTAGACTCAGAGAATAAGACCACAAGCACATCAAACTTTGGAAACTGGATAGAGATGAATTGTTCCCTCACGAGTGTTCAGATGGTTATTATTGAATTACTCAGAACCTATTGGTGAGCTGCCAAAATATGTATACAGTATGAATACACATCTATATATTCACTATATCAAATACATTTCTGAAAGAATATCTGATTATGGGTTGAATATTCCTGAGGTCAGTCATGAAAATAACCTGATATGAAAATCATAAACCTCCATAAAATATAGCGATATTTCTTTGTCATTTTGGTATACTGAATGTGAATTTATAGGTGACAATGTCATATCACAATTTTAAAAGTTGGGTATCTCTGCTAGACAAACTTGCATAATACAATCATTACGTCTTTTCTAAAATGATACCACATCAGCTATGGGATTTCTCTGAGTCTGAACAATTCTACCACTTTGATAGGAGGAAGCTGGTGCTAAAGACTTCATTCATTCTCTTCTAGGCAACTTGAATGCTAGGGAATACTAGATTTTTTTTTCTTATTGTCCATGTGTTATAGAGAACTTCAGAATCTTCTTCAATTTTATATCAATAAGAATATATGTAATGGTTTATATCAGATATGCCCTCCCATGGATTCTGCCTTTCGCCCATAAACACTCAATTAATTTTAGAAGTCAGGGTCAGCAATTTTGTTCTTTCAGAACTTCCTTCTCCCCTAGACTGGATCAAACTCTGAATGTGGATTAGAACAATCTTTTAGCTAGTCTCCAAATCTTCTCTGTGTACACTAAGCTTTATATCTTTTTAAATTTAGATATTTACTTTGACATGCCAAATGAAAGTTTTGGAACACAAGCCTCATTCTTTTCTCTGAATACAGGTTTTAATAGAAAAGCTCTTGGCTTTCTAAACTGTTATTTTTTTTCTATGAATTTTAAAAGCCTACTTAGAGGCTCAAAATGTAGTGAATTAGCTTTCTTTTTCTCTGGTTTTGGCTCTGCGGGTCCTTTCCTGTAGGCAAGTTTAAATTAGGAACAAAGAACATGTCTGCTAGTGTATTTAAAGCTTATCCTGCATTTGGTAAAATAATGGAATTATTGAGTTACATCCTAGCATTTGGTAAAATAAAGGAATTGTTGAGTTACATACATGACATGATTAACACGAACTGCTTTCATAAATGGTGTACAAAACAACTCAATTTAGTGTGTCTATGTCTAAGACTTCTAGAGCCAAAGCCTTTTGAACTTTATTCAATAGTATAAAATGTATCTACCCAGACAGTATCTACTTACTGGGATTCTTCTCTATATATTTAAGCCATAAAAAAATAGAGAAGTCCATTAAATGCCATTAATTTAGCATGGTTGTTTCTGACCATTGGTAGCTGTGTTCTGAGGAGGGCTGTGTGTCTTTGACCACCAGTTTCCTGTCCTCAGTCCTCTTGTTGCTTTGTTTTAGATTTCTCATACTTAATTTTGTTTTTTTTTTATTTATACCTTACCTTCCCTTTCAGAAATTATCTAGTTGATAATAATGTACACATCTGGGTTTTTTTTTTTTTGACCCTGAACTAACCATATAGTCTTTAACATTCTCCCACGTAAGAGAGTTCAGGTTAGACAACCAAGTTGTTTCTAATGTAAATAAAAACAATGAAATGCATCCCAAACTACTATACAGCCATCATTAATTGTATTAATTTATAGCCTAAACAGCTTTCATATTTTTTATATTCCCCATGCATATAAAATTAGGCCTTTTTTGAGCTATGTCAGTGAACTCAAGAATATTTCTTAAGTTTTTCCCTACTGAAAAGTAACCCTGTATTAGTTCCTACATGGTTTTTCTATTGATGTAATCTCACATCTTTGAATCTCCTTTGAAAAATTACAAAATTTCTTGCTTATTGAGTAACAATCTTGATAAAATAAAATGCAAATTATTTTCAAAGAATAAAATGGTTTTAAATTCCAGGAACCTCATAACTAAATTCAGATTAATATGTCAATTAAAGGTCGTTCCAAATGCCTTCTGGACCATTTTCTCAGGGCCTCAGGTGTGGCGGGTTCAGGGTAAGGCCCACATTATATTAGTGAGCTATCCCAGCATTTGCTGAAAGCATTGCTTCTGAACATTAGCTCCACAGAGGCAAGGGCACTTCTTTTCTCCCATAAACCAGTGCCTAGATACTAGCAAGGTCTTAGTACATATCTATTGAGCAAATACATTTATATCTACGTTTTTTACAGGACTAAGTCACAGCTCCTTGTGACCTTCACTGCTTCAAAAAGTTAGCAAAATATGCAAGCTTGTAACTCTTCTTTCATATTTATATGATGCGAATAAAGTCTAGGATGTTTCATCCTAAAAATAAAGCATGGTCACGACAGCCATCTAATATTGTGACTTGTTTGAGATTGTGACGACTCATATATGTTCAAACTCATATCCTTATTTTAGGCTATTTTTGAAACAGAATGAATAAGAAATTACTGCCTATCCTAAAAGATATTTATAAATACTCTGTAGTTTGTTATACTTAAACATTTTTGTTGTTGTTACAGGTATTTTTTGTCAGTTTGAAATAAACCTAGACATACCTGGAGAGAGGGATCTCAATTTTGGAATTGCTTCGATCAGACTGAACACGTCTCTGGGGATTTTCCTTGATGATTGACTCTTGTGTGAAGGCCTGGACCCATTGTGTGCTATGATGTCCCTGAGAAGGTAAGCCTGAGTTATTTAGGAAATGTAACCGAGAAGAAGGCAGAGAAAACAAGCCACTTAGCCGCTTTCCTTCATGGTTTCTGCTTCAAGCTCCTGCCTTGAGTTCCTGTCCTGAGATTCCCCAGTGATGAGGTAGATATGAAATGAAACAATCCTTTTTCCTCCCCAAATTGCTTTTGGTTGCAATGTTTATCACAGCAATGGAAAGCAAACAAAGACACTTGTTTAGAATTTAAAAATAGAGATTGGTGTAATTCTTAAATAAATGTATACTTAGATTAAAATGTGAATTTTATACAGCTATTTCTAAAAGAGCTGCCTCGTTTAGAATGTAGAAAATTAAGAAAAGTCTGTAGCTTATGACTTAAATTAGGTGCAATAACTTATCACTTCAGTTTTTGCTTTTTTACTTCCTAATTTCATGGATGTTTCATTTCTACTTTTAGAACAGAACCCCAAAGATTTCTATTGCCTATAAAGCTCTGAATCAGTCCATGCCTATCCTCAATCCTCTTCTTCTTTTCCCCTCTGAGTGTCTTCAAATATCAAATCTTCCACAGTCTTTCCAACCTCATTGCTGCCTACCACATTATCGAAATCTTTCTATTCCTTTAAGCAAGGTTTCTTCTGTTACTCAGATTTTAGCTCAAATCACCCTTTTGATTCTTTTCCTTTCCTCTGTTAGTAATCAATACAAAGGGACTTTTGCAGAGTTGCACTGTTATACACACTGTTCCTTGAGCTCAATTAAAAGTTTTATATTGCTTTTAAATTTAATTTATTTCTGTTCTCCACTGAACTATAAACTGCACCAGGATAAGGAAGGTTTGCTTTGCTCAAAATTGTATGTTCAGTAACTAGCACTGAGATTAGCACACCAAAATATTTACATCTGCCTTCTCTTATTCCTCTGAGTTAAAGCCATGTATCATTTATTTATTGACACACACATAAAACATAAGATTCAATTTAAGAATCTAATAAACTTCTGGTACTCCTACTGTCTCCTATTCTGTTTAAAATAGCCTATTATAAATAATTGGTCAATTCTAATCTAAAAATAATAATCAAAATAATTCACTGTACTATTAGTTAATTGAGGTGTTATACAACTATAATCCCAATACTGGGAAGGTTGAGGGGAAAATGAGTTTTAAGGTAGCATGTCTCTAAATAAATAAATAAAATTGTGGGAACTTAAAGATTGGAAAAAATACTTCTTTGATTTAAAAATTGGAAAAGACTCATTCTTCTGTTTAACAAAAGCTATCATGTTGTTCATATATGTAAAATTTAAACATAGTATTTATAAATGTAAAATTAGTCATGTTAAACATATATAGAATTTCATTTGGCTAACTACAGAAAATTCTCAAGCAAGCATACAGGAAAATGGTATAATTGGCTTACTTCTAATGGGCACTAACAATTATTAACTGGATCTTGAGTGGTAGAGAGTACATGCAGACTAAAGTTGCTTCAAGCTCTGACCTTATATCAACAACAAACAATACCTGGAAAAATGAACTCCTGTATTTGTCCCCACAGACAACCAGCTGGCTTTGAATTTGTTCTGAGTCTAAGGTAGCTGTCTGGGTAAAAGACTGTCTTTGTGACTCAGAATCCAATGTCAATCTAAGAAATGTAAAATATCCTAGAATTATCTCTTTTCATCAAAATTATACAGTTAGGCAGAAATCATATTCCTGATTATCCACAGCTATATTTGTGCCCAGTAGATGGAATATTTACATGAGATAAATACAAAGCAATGGAAATGTATCCAAAGCTGTTCTTAGGGAAGAAATGAACTTCTTAGAGAATAAATGATGTGGTGCATGAGAGAAATTAAAAATCCAGGCAAATGGTTTTCAGTCAGTAGTCCTGTAAGCCTTGCTAGGCAGGATGATCTCTACTAGAGATATAGTCTGGTGGATCAACATCTGAATTATCAATTTCCATATGCTGTATCCTCCCATGGCCTCCTGCAATTAGGATCATGTTCATATATTCTAGGGTGTTTCCACTTCTCTAGGTGTCTATACCACTCCTCAGATGCCCTTCAATTCTAGCTGTCTCTCCCTGCATTTCCTCTCTTAATTCTATTTCCCTTCCCCGATGATCTCCTGTTCCAGTCACACCTGCCCCTAATGAAAGCATAAATTCCACTCTGTTTCCCCCTTCCAAGGAGATCCATGTATTCTCCTAGTCCCTTCCTTTATACATAACCTTTGTGGGACGATGGATTATAGCTTGTTTACCATTTTTAAATAAATAATAGCCAAATATAAGCAAATATATACCATATTTATCTTTTCCTATCAGGGTTGCTCACTCAGGTTGACTTTTTTTTAGCTCCATCCATTTGTTTGTATATTTATGTATATCTCCAGCTTTTTTGATTTATTCTAGTAACCTAACTCACTGATTTATATGTTCATACTCCAAAGGTGGGAACTGAAATGTTTCTTATCAATTTACATGTAGGAAAAATTAGGAGCCATAAGCCCACTGGGAAAAGATGACTAGCTAAATGCAAAAAAAAAAATTATTTTCAGTTCTTCTGCACAATTTTAGATTCCTCTCTTCACACTGTTACTTAGGACAGTGTTATTTTCCTATTCTCTCTGCTAAGGTTGTCCTATACATATATGAGACAGCAAGACTTGTCATTCTTTTTTAAGATTTATTTGATCTTTTACATAATTAAAAAAATCTGTGAGAATTAAAGGGCAATGGAATGAATCTTCTTTTTTAGTGATTTATTTTTATTGAAAACAGAATCTTCTCTCATACAATACATCCCAACTAATTTTCTCTCCCTCACTCCTCCCAACTACTTCCCTTTACCCCAGATCCTCTCCCCTCTCTGTCCTCTTGAGAAAAGCACAAGCTTCCAAGAGAAGCTTGACAGTTGCTAGAAAAACAGATCAAGATATAATAAGACAAGGCTAAAGTTCTCATGCCGATGCTGGACGAAGCAACAGAAGAGTAGAAGAGGCACAAGAATAGGCAAAAGGGTTAGAGATATACCAGCTCCCACTGTCAGGTGTCCTACAAAAACAAGCTAACAATCACAGTTTCACACAGAAGACCTGGTACAGACCCATGTCCTTCTTGTGTTTGTGTCTTTATTCTCAATGAACCCATGTGAGCCTTGCTTAGTTCAGTGGGCTATATTCTCCTGGTCTCTACCATCCCTTCTGACTCCTGCAATCATTCCTCTCCCTCTTCTGTGAGGTTCCCAGATCTCTAGAGGGAGGGCTCTGATGAAGACTTCCAATGTAAATTTTCTACATAATATCTGGCTGTGGGTCTCTGGACCATATATATGCCATCTCATCTGCTGCCAGAGGAAGCCACTCTAATGGTAATTGAATAAGGTATTGATCTGTCTTCTAATAGATAAATGTGTTAATGAACGGAATAGAAATTTCTTTTCATAAGAGAAAAAGCAAATGACAAATACATATTTGTAAAATTGTAAATGTGATGGCTAATCTTGGTTGTCATCTGGCTTCTGTTAAAAACCAATTTGATGGTAAGTCCTGTGGGCATTTTCTTATTAAAATTACTTAAAGCAAAACAGATTCTAAACCTAGATCACACTTTCTGGTAGCAAAGCACATAAAAGACTAGTAAAAATAAAAAGAAGCTTTGCTTTTTAAAGTCTGTTTGTTCTCCCTGTTACTGGCTATGTTTTAAACCTAGCTTTTTCAGTATCTCAACATAGACTGAAAATCAGTACTTCTCCCAGAATCTTCCAGGACTCCAGCCTCAGACTGGGACTATAAAGGTATCTAACCGTGTGGATTGAGCGACTCTCAGAATCTCAGGCTTTCTTTTGTGAAACATCCATTGTTGGACTACCTGAACAATGTTCTGTAGAGTCTAATAAACCATATATATGTCATGTATATATATATATACATATACATATATATGTATGTATGTATATATATATATATATATATAATCAATTTGTTTCTTTAGAGAACTCTGACTAATATCCTTATTTGGGAAACAAAGACTAAAACTGCTTTGATACATCATTTCACTTCTAATGGATATCATCAAGGTAACAATTGACTTCAAATTCTGGTATAGATGTGGGAGAAGAATGATATTTTTTCACTGTTGGTGTGATTTCAAGCTGTTTGAATCTTTATTAAAATCATTATGGATGTTTCTCCAAAACCAGAAAATAGAATTACTAGGTGATACAGTGTAGTCCCAAAGGACTATAGATTCTATCACAGAAATACTTACACATTTACATTTATTATAATTCTGTTAATTTCAGTTAATAATACCCAAGAAATGGAACCAGCTTAGATATCAATAAACAGATAAATGGATGAAGGAAATATGGTATCTGCACAAACAGTACAGATTGCATATTATACGGCCATAAATAATGAAACAGTGACATTTGTAGAAACATGGATAAAGCTGGAAATGTTCATCCTAAGTATAATACTCCAGGTTCAAAAAGACAAAAGCCATATTTTCTTGTCATATATAGAGGATCTTCATACATGTATATGTACTTTGGGAGTGTGGGAGTTATGAAGCACACAAAGAGGAACATGAAAGGAGAAGCGGTCATAAGGAAAGAGAGACAGTCAGAAATTAAAGATCAACAAAATACATGTGACAGGAGGAAGAGAAGAAACAGAGTGAGACACAGAAGAAAAGGCACTGGGGAGAGAGATCAATGTGGAAAATGTAAATATGGAAAACACCATAATGAAGCCCATTAATTCAGGTGCTAACTTACAATGAATGAATGTCTTATATCCATAAATACAATTTAGTGCATAATTGTTTTTAAACCTAAACATTTGTAAACATCACCTTCTTCTCTTGGGAACAGACTGTCTCATCACAGTATCCTTATTTCTATCCTTCCATTCTTCACCTCTTTTCCACTTACATTTAAAAGGAATACAACTTTACATACTTTCTGTAGATTGCTTTCTCGTCTGTGTTCTCTGCCCTACCTGCACAGTTCTGGTGATTGACAGTCTGGATAGGGATCTTACCTGAATGTTTCACTGTTCTTTAAACTTGTCCTTAATAATGGAAGAAACATTACACTTGTCCAGTGCTTTTAATGTAGTGTCTCAGGGCACTTAGCCAATTAAACAAACCTTCAAAGCTAAGTGTAAGAGATTTTTACTGATGGTTTTGAAGAGCCTGAAAATTTTTTCCCAAGGTCAGAAAAGACTGTGAAATCATAACACTGGGAAAAGCATTCCATTTCCATGTGTCTAGTCACAAAAGATGTGCCCACAATAATGAATAGGAAAAAATAAAGCATTTTCTACCTCCCTCTTCCCTCCCTCCTGAGAATCAGGTATATTTGGGAAATATGAACCTTGGACTGCACCCGGCTGCATTTGGAAGTCTTTCAATGGCACACTTCTAATCCAATACTGCCTCTAGTATTTAGGAAGTCAGACATATAATCTCTGTCTCTGTAGGGGAGCTAAGCTTTCACAGGCTCTTGTTGCCAATGTTGTTTTCCTATTTTTGCCCAAAGACATAATAACTATTTTTGGTAACTGCGTACTGTGACAAGGCCTGTGTTACATTAAGTGAAATGAAGACATTATAGGTTGAATTAACAAATGATTTTTAAGGCAAGACAATTTGAGGAAGAGTGGTTGAATAAGTTGGGTAAAACTTAAAACTTCCATTTGCAATATTGAGTTTACCTCAGCATGATAGGTTGTATTTTTCTCAGTTTATGGTGTTAGTTTCTCTCTCGCTCTCTCCTCTATCTCTGTCTCTTTCTCATAGTTATTTAAACAGAGCTAATTATTTGGATAAACCATGCTTTAGTTGATTGGAAACTTTCAGGAATAAAGACTTAGTTGCATTCATTATCTGCCAGAAAGTTTAACTGTAAGAGGTAGTGTGCACAGTAGAAAATGTGTGTGTATTATATATGTGTACAATGTATATAAAGCTGTGCACAGGTGCGTACACCTGTGCATGTGTTCAAAGCCAGTGGAAACTTTCAGGTTTTAGGGCCAGAACATTATCAGGTTCTACCGGATTCGGTAAAAGCAGAGTTCTATCATTGGGACCCGGACTAGGTTAGTATTCCACAAGATTTAGAGCTCCTTAGTGTTTTAGACACGTGTATTAACATGACAGGCTTTCTACGTGCATGGGGGCTATGTAACATGAAGGGTCCTATTTGTTGTTGGGTTTTTGTCCTGCCCTTTACCCCACAACTGTTTAGCTCCAAAGAAAATCACACATAGGTCTCCATAAATTATAAGCTGATTGGCTCATTAGCTCTAGCCTCTCATTGGCTAACTCTCACATCTTGATTAACCCATTTTTCTGATCTATGTTAGTCATGTGGGGCAGATCATATCCTGCTGCTTCAGTGGTCTGGGCAGGAGTGGGAGGAATCAACTTCCTCCTTCCCAGAATTCTCCTGTTCTGTTGCATCATTTCTACTTCCTGTTTGGTTTTCCCACCTATACTTCCTGCCTGGCCAATTAGCATTTATTTAAAACATGATTGACAGAATACAGACAATTCTCCCATATCACTTCCCCTTCTTTAAAAAAAACCAAAGGAAAATATCCATAGTTCATTTTTGGGGGGGAATGTGGGCATAGTATTCCAGGCTACTTCCAGCTGTTTGGGGGTGCTGATAATCCCATGGGGACCTAAAGAAAATTTAGAGTTATGATCAAGTCCTGACTGAAGTATCCTGTGAGTCTTGATCATCTCAGACAGCAGTCTTGAACCTGTTCTGGATGAAGAACTCAGACATCTGGGCCATCTATTCCTGTCTGAGATTTTTCAGGTGGTCTTCCTTGATCAAAGCTGATTTTTCTTAACTCTGAATAAATCCACATCCTTTCATCTTTGTGGAAACAAAAGCAAAATCTCTTCTCCAAAGTAACATACCTTTTGACTTCAATTTTGAAGCCAAGCCACTTTCAAAATATCTATCTTGGATTAAATTTGCAGCATTTATAAGCAAATATCTTTTAGCAGCTGTTGCTCCTTTCTCACAATCCAGAACAAGAAGTTATCCAAGTTATGGAATAAGCTAGTTCCTACCCCCTCTGTGGGGAGAGAGAGAGAGAGAGAGAGAGAGAGAGAGAGAGAGAGAGAGACCGTGATAGCTATTTTTGGTTGTTAAATTGACCTTTTAAAGAACTTACTAAAATCCCAAAATAGAGGCCACACCTGAGAAGGATCCTTTGTTTAATTCGAAGTAGGTATATTCACTTTTAATCTGGACTTTTGAGGTGGGAAGATATACAACTTTAATTTGGAACTTGAGGCAGGAAGACAGACTTTTAACTTGGGACTCTCATTCTGAAGGGTAAATAAGAATGTGGAAGAAGGAAGCTTTTGCTCTTTTTCTCCTTGTCCTCATACTGTTTAGATGTAATCTTTTCCTACTACCTCAAATACTGAAAATTGAAGATGGAGTAAGATCCTTGACCCTTAATCCTTACTTTCAGCTCCACCTCTTGCTACTCCAGTGAGACTAATTGGACCAAGGCCAAAAAAAGGCATCGTACCACTAAATTTACTGGTCAGTTTCTAAAAATCAAGTTAGCCTACTCAGAGAAAATAACACAGTGACACTAATAAAGTAAACATGTGTAGGACCAAGAGTTATGGTTGCATCTTAAAGGCTTCCCCTAATTACGAGATCTGGGGGAGTCTCGTCCTTGCAATTTTGCTTGCTGCTTTGACTTACCTGTTAAAAATGTTTTATATAGGTCATCTTTTACTTATTAATTTTGCTTATTTTCTTTTTCCTCCCAAAGAGCTTGAGTTTCATGAATGATTTCTTTAATGTATAAAATAATGCCTGACACAGAGAAAGTGGTTGCTGAATATATGAATGAATAAATAAATGAAATACATGATTTATCACAATGAAAATCAATATGGTATTAGTTAAAACATTTGAGACATTATTTATAAAATATTTTTAAATGTTTTGTAAGTTATACCATTATGTTTCAGAGTAGACCCAGAGAAAATAAAGAGCACTAGATGCAAAGCCTCAGACCTATGCATTTTATCAGCATGAGTTTCCAGGAAGCCTTGCCACATGTACAGTTACATATTGTTCATGTTGGCCAGTAAGCTGCCAGACATTCTTTATCCACACAGGACATGCAACGCTTTATATTGTGTTATGGGAACTTATGTGTGATGCTTGATTTCAGAGAGGTAAAGGAGAGCTGTACTTTACAGAAACTTAAGGTTATAAGGAATAAAAATTAAATCTACAACAAAATCTATACAGATATTCAGAATATTTGCCACAGAAACTCCATTTTTTAAAAATAAGTCATAAGATAATGCTTGGATAAAATGAAACGGAAAGCACTACGTATAAAAAATAGCTTACACATAAGGACAATCATGTTTATTGATAGTGGTCTAACCTTGAAAAAACCTCTATTTTATTCAAAAATTAATTGTTACATTTAGTCAATAAGATATTGAGTTTCCACTTTAAAATGTTATATTTTACAGATGAAGAATCTACAAATTATCCTGGTAAGTGAAAAAGAACAATTAAATATTAACAATGTACATTTATCAATAAATATACATGCAAAGAAAGAATTTTATCTGTGGCATGTGTCATGAATGGCTTCTTTCTTATTTACAGAAGATATTTTGATTTTGGAGGTATACATACAACATGTGAAATTAGAAAAAAAAAGTAATGTAAGAGAAGCAAACATGAACTGACCACACTGTGTTTGTAAAACAAGAAAACCATAATGGAAAGGAAACATCTGGAATTTTTATTTTCCCCATATTGTAATTCTCCTACATTGCAGACATGAGGGAGAGGAAAAAAAACAAAAAGCAAAAGTCAGAATCTTGATTGAAAAAATCTCTCCTTATATGACCTTTGTATCTTCATGATTCTCCACACAGACGCTTAAGTCATTTAATTCTAACTGTCCTTCAAGACTGGCACAGCAAATGCCATTATATTCTGTCACAAAGCATGTGTTAGTCAAGACTCAGGTACATTAAACAACTTGTCTGAAGTGACATAGTTAAAAGGAAAACAAAGCAAATGAAATAAAAATATCTCTTCTAGGGATCACTTTTCTCTCCGTTGCTTAATAATTGTGCTGAAAACCTCGGTGAAGGGAAAGACAGTGATTGTATTCTGAATGTTCTTCAGTTGAGCTTCTATTAGCGCAGACAGCTGGGAAGTCATTGATTGCCCCTGAGAGATGATGAGATTGTGCTACACAGAACTTGGCCATCGTTACCATGTGATTTTCAATTAAGAAGAAAATCAAAAGTATCCTGGTGTCATGGTCATAACCTGAAGGGTTCAGACGAGTTGCCGGCTGCATACAAATCAGGGCTAATCATCCATCCTTGTACAGACAGCGGGATTTCAGGGACATGGGCTTTAAAGCATGCAGCACAGCTCTTTCATTTTACACGTCATTGCTGTTGTCATTTGTGAATTAAATTGTTTTTACATTTGGGAGCTCTTAATCCAGAGGGTTGATTGAGCTATCGCTACAATGATATGGATATTCAATGTGTATTGTGAGAACTGAGCAACCTGGAAATTCAACAAGGCTGCTGGAAAAAAAGTTGAAACAGCTCAGGCCTTCAGCCATTCAAATCTCCAAACTTTGTACTTAGTGCAACTAGGCTATCAGTCTCAGTCACAGACCAGTGAAATACAATGGGATATACAGAAAGATCCAGTAGTATAAAATATGTAGATGTGATGATCACATTTGTTTTGCTTTGTTTCAATGTAGTGCTATAGAAAATTTCAAGAATAGAAACTTGGGATTCCTAATTACCTTACGGTGAAAAATGTCTGCTTTACTAAGAAACTGTGAATAATATCACGTAATATGCTACTATGAATTTGCCACATGGCATGAGGAGACACAAACATGCAGGGATGCTATAATCATGCTTACTGATGGCCTTTGCTCAGATATTGCCCAGGGTCTTAATAATTAAAAAAGAAAAAAAACAGGAAGGAATCCTTCTTGCTTTTATTGTAGAGAATACAAAAAGGACATATCTACCTCATTCTGCTTTCTACGTCTTAATTGCAAAACAAACTGCAGCTGTCAGAAAACAAAATTGAGTTGATTGTCAATTCTATTGACAGCAATAGCTTAATCTTGTCAGTACAAATAACACAAAGCAGAAAATATGTGAACTGAATTCTTGAAGCCCAGAAAGTTCTGCTTTGGTTTTTATATTGGAATCTATTATATATGAATTATTTTTAATGTTATTCTCTCACAAAATGTGACTTTTTTTTTTCATTTTAGCCTTACAGTCATTGGGTTTGAGCACTGTCTTTGAAATATGTGCATCTTTCCAAAAGTATCCATTCTTTAAAATGTTCTTACACCTAGAACATGAATTTGGAAGCTAAGAGTGATGAAAAGTTTTTTGGGGTGTGGTAGGGGGAGTCAGGGATAAATAGGATCATGAAATGTTGTATACTCATCTGTGGACCTTTTGAAATAACCTCAGCAATTCTGTCACTGTTTCCCAAGCTCTGAATTTTTATCCCATTAGTGGTGACTTTAGGTCTCAAGTCCTTCATTTTTTATTTTGAAGTGATGCACTTGACATGATTTAGTTTCAGGGGCTCCCTTGATGTCATGGGTGAAATGATTTGATGACAGGGATGTCATGTTAAGCCATCATTCACAAGTCTCACAAATCCTCCCTTAAGACATCTATAAACTCTTAACTAAAAGTCAGAGATGACAAGTGATTATCAATTGTTCAAAATGGATTAACTTTTAATATTAATGCTAATGTAACAGGGGATCTGGATGGTTCTTGTGGTTTAGCGTGGGGATGCAGACATGCATGCCACCCACTGACATGCTGTGTGATGTGATCAGGTTACTGATATTCAGTGACAATGTACTAGAATTTACTTGTCTTTTGTTCTTTGTTATATGCCTGGTACTAAGAAATTTATACCTAAGATTTTTCTGTGCAGACCATTACTCTGTGTTCTAAGTTCATTCATTCACTCATTCAGATATACTTCTTGGGTACCTACTAGAGATATATAAAGGTAAAATTCAATAGTTTTGCAGACTTTACATTCTAGTGAAAGTAAAATAAAATAAAATAAAACAAATAATATATTAGGAAAGGTATAAAGGATGCTGTCAGTCCCAGAAAATATTGTTTTCTAAAAAAATTAGCTGATGAGTTTGTTTGGTCCAAACGGTTATCTGTACACAAGAGTAGCACAGCTCCATTCAATATTTCATCATGGATAGAGGTAGAGCCCATGATGTTTATGGAGAAGGAGATGCCACTTTCATTAGTGCATGCTCAGGTACAGAAATTTAACTAAGAAGCATAGTGGGACACACACTAAAACAAGACATTATAGTAGTAGGGGGACATGTTGATAAGACAGGTGGTTGAGAAAGAAATGGAGTGTAAAAAGAGCTAAAATTCATTATACAAGAGCATAAAACTCAAATAATTTAAAAAATAAATTTAAACTTAAATAACGATAAAATACTAAAATAAATTCCAAGTAAACACATGTTTTCACAATAAAAATTTACCTTTGTGAACATGCAGATGTTGAGTCTCTAGCCTAATCTGTATTAAGGTAGCATGTTTTGATCATTAAGTCAGTTCCACAATATTTGCACAATATTTGTCTAGGTTTTAGTCCCTCTAGTCTACACACTGTTTACAGAAAGCTAGATTTTATTCCTGTAGATTGTGATTGCTCATGAATTACTTTTGAATTGTTCCAAAATTGCATGATAACTGAAGCCTCATTATGAGAAACATTATAAAATCTTTGATGCTGACCATTTTCTAAGACAACTTGCCTTTGGACATTTCTTTATAATAGTAAAATTCATATTTGCCTTTTTTTATTACTACTGAAAGAACTTCATCAAATATCAAATATCAGGCACCAACAAAATCTGATATAATATCATCAGAGGATAGTGTTGGCCTAGTCATCAGTGAAAACACCATTCTTATTTTAAGGATTTGTTAGACTAGCCATGGATGAGGCTAAGGAAGAATGACTGAACCATGAGTATATCTTACATCTTGAATTTGTTGGACTCTCTGAATGGGCAGCATAACACATTCCACTATTAGTATTTGGTAACAAACATTTGTTATTTGTGCCTTATCCAGATGAATAGAGGAGGCTCGGCATGCATATGCAACTACTTACTTTTGTCACATTTCCCAGTGGATAGTATAATGTGCGAATATTCCATGGACAAATTCTGGCAGTCAGAGAGACAGTCTCCTGCAAATCATGAGAGATTTTGGGGGAGGTATGATGGCCTAAAATTCTTCAGTTTGTATAAGAAGGACTAAGGGTTAACAGATGGAAGGTAAAAAGCAGAACCAGCTGCAACTCCAAATTAAAAATTGAAGCCATCATACATTTTGTCTGCATATGCTACTAATAGTTGTTTTGAAACATGATAAATTGTCCCCCAGGGTCAGCATAACAATCTAGTTGGCACAGTGCAGACTTAGTTGCATTCATTATGTGTTTGCTGGGGTTGTGATTAGGGCTCTGCTATTGTTGGTTAAACACCCGTTGTTGAGTCTTTTCTTCAAAACATAAACATGCTCAACAAAGAATCTTATGCATGGGTGCATGCAGCAAAAGAGCATAGCAGGTGCATTTTTTAGAGAACATAAGAAGAAAGGTGAACACTTAAATCAAAATGCATAAAAGTCTAAATGATTACCTTATCATATAATTCAATTTATCATTTATCACTTGGATTTTTTGTTTTAAATCTTAGACTTTGTAATGCTATGCAGAGAATACATGAATCTGCATATTCCTTCTCTTGATTATCATCACTAATAACTATCTTGCTTTGGTGCCTTTTACAGTGCACCAGATGAAATATGTGGCTCATACCCAAATATTTCTAATTTACAAGACTACAGAACTTAAGTGAGGTTAACTTGCTAACCATATATATTTTTTCTCCATTTCCTTCCTTCCTCCTTTCTTTCTCAGAATTTCTTGGCATACCTCATTTGGATTCTGGTTGAGTACATGTTATTAAAAACAGTTTGTAATTATTTGTTCTTACTGTGTATTTCATACCTGGTGGTGTAATGAGTAGTTTGATGTTACAAAGATGCTACTCTTGAGAATTATAGTTGAAGGGCAAGACAAAGGGTTATGAGTAGCCTTTGTGAAGACATCAGTACTTGCAAATTTGTCAAATTTTCTTTAACTAACAATATGTATTTTCAAGAGTTTCTGGATGATGTTTCTTGTATATTTGGAATTATTTCATACTTCCTTACAGGAAAGGCAGGTGAACTCTGTATAGAGCCAGTAGCATTGTCACAGGTGATTGTCATACTTTCGATTTTGTTTGAAAATTATGGTTTTCTGTTTGCACAAATTCACATGCTGTGTTCCACAAAATTATAATGCTTTCCATGCCTCTCAAACCAACGACATGCACGTTACCTTTAGACCTGCTACGGCTGTGTTTACATATGGATTCAGTTTTCCTTTCCTGTTTGCAATATCTCAGATGTACAGAGCTGTAAAGCAAAGTTCCAAATAATTCATTGGCAATTTTTTATTTTTCCTTCTGATGAAGCCATAAACCACTTAAAATTGAAGGAGACAATTTCTTAAGTGCTCAAGATCAGGGCCTAGAAAATTATAGATTAAACGTTTTCATGGTTCTTTTTATTGTCATTTTCCTCCTGGTTCTTATATTTTTTTTTTGTCTTGTGACAGTTTGTTTTTTAAACTAGACTGTAGAACTGTAGGTGTTTGCTGGACCCTCTTTCTGTTTCTTGATTTAATGCTACACACCACATTTCTCTGCTGCAACCTTTGAGTACAATAAATTTTCTTGTAAACTCAGGATTTCAAGGCTATGACTCTGTCAAGCTTATACTTCAAGAAATCCTAAAATATTTCCACTTAGCAACCCCTTTGCATTACTTTGAAAAGTTTTATGTCCAAAAGGATGACTGTAATAAAAAAAATACAACTTAAAGGCAGATTTTTAAAATTAGTGTATGCTTCGTAAGTGATCTGTTTTCTATAACAATTTTCATTGAAGGGATTTTAGAAGAGAAATAATTTCCCTACAGTTATATATTATATACACAAAATATAACAGATATCCAGATTTGAACTGTCCTTTAAAACTCAAAGCTATGCTCTGCGTTTTGACTCTTATTTTGAGCTGATATTTACAGGAACAGAATATGAAAAAGGTAACAAGGTAGTTTCATGTGACTAACCCAAACCTTGCAGGGAATAATTACTCTTCCCAGCAATGACTAAAGGTTAGGATGAGAACAGTGTTTTTGAGGCAAGAGATCCTCTGTGCACATCTGTGTTTCAGAATTACTCAAGTTAACTTTGGCTTTGATACTGACCTGCCATCCCCAGAATTCAGGTGCACAGTTGCTGATCCTATCAGTAGTTATTGGGACAATATTAACTTACAAAAACTTGCAGAGTGACCTGTCAGTACTTCTGCCTGCCACCCTGTGTGTGTGTGTGTGTGTGTGTGTGTGTGTGTGTGTGTGTGTGTTTTGGGAGGGATAGGGGAATTTGTAGACTGCATAAGCTAGATTGAACAGGTAAGGCTCACTTCTCAAGGAAAACTGAGACTTGGCATTAAATCTGAAATGACACTTGGCTGTGAACAAGAACACAGCAGTCACTCAGTGCATCTTAATTTTCCTCTTTTCATGATTTGGATAAAAAAATGTATCTATAATTCAGTCCAAGTCTTCTTTGTGTATTGTAAATGGAGACTGCTTGTTCATTTCCTAGTTGTCCTGACCTGAATAATCACACAAAACTATATTAATTGCAACACTGTTTGACCTATTAACTAGGGCTTCTTATTAACTAACTCTTATTCTTTTATATGTTAAATTAACCCATTTCTATTAATTTATGTTTTGGATTATTATTATTAATAATACCACAAGGCTTTGGTTTACTGGAGAGCTTCCAGTGTCCTTCTTCTTCAGCAGCTGTATGGTGTCTCCTTTAATTCTGCCTACTCTCTTTATCTATCTCTTCCAGCCTGGCTATATTCTTCCCTGCCATAGGCTGAAGCAGCTTCTTTATGAATCAATGGGTAATAAAACATATTCATGGTATATAGAGGGGTGTCATAGGAGGCTGCTTGTTTAGTTCCTGGCTCCCAAAATAATCACACAGAAGCTGTATTATTTACAATATGGCAACCCTTCAGGAGGTGTGTACTCATCAAACCACATCCATCTGGAAGAATTCCATAGGTTCTCATCATCCTCTGTGAAAACAAAAGCAGAACCTTTTCTCCAAAGTAACATATCCTTAGACCCAAATTTAAGGTAAAATACCTTTAAAGTATATGTGTTGGTTACTTAGCTCCTTCACAGTCAAAAATTCAAAGAAAAGGCAATAATATACATAATCCAGACTATCTATGTATATCCCATCTTTATGCGACTTATTTGTTTTTACTGTATTACTTTTTAATATTTATTTTATTATCTTTACTCCTTTAATCTATGACTGTACTCTGTCTGTTTAAAGACTTAAAAAAAACATTTATTTCCTTTTATAACTCTCTATACTCTTTTTCTTCTCTCTCCCAAGCCTACATATATTTATGCAACACTGTGACTAGTTAGAATTCTTTTATGTCTTAATTTGTCCTATTGTATATCTGTACTTCTTTTCTGTCCAGGAGTGTTTCTTAAAATGCTAAGTGCTTCTAAGACTGCCTTGTCTTTGACTCTACCTAGTCCAACATGGTGGGGCAGAGGTCGTTTAGCGCAAGCCATGCTCACAGCCCCATTTTCAAGCACACAGTGGGTCTATGTTGCCATTAAGCAAGTTGTAGCACTCTTCTCAGAAACCCCATTTAAATGCTCAGTCTCCTGAAAGAGTCAGAGTTCGTGCTGGCAGCACGGACCAGGAAGCTGCCATTTCAAAACCGTGCAGCTTTTTTCTGCTGCTATTGAATCAGGAAAACCTCTCTTAAGGGAACTGCTGCACACTGCCAGCTGAAAAAAAAAGTGGCTAAACTTTGTTTTCCTATGTCTAGAATTCCTTTCCAAGCTTTCTCAGGTTTTATGTGGATGTAGCTAGCACACGTTGGAGTACCAATTTATTGTAGGAGCCTGCTTGTTTGTTTTCTGGCCATCCAGATTCTTGAAATAATCACACAGAAACTGTATTGTTTTCAATATTGTTTGGCCAATAGCTTAAGCATATTTCTGACTAACTCATATCTTAAATTAACTCACATCCATTAATCTGTGTATCACCATGAGGCTTTGGCTTACCCAGTAAAGTTCCTGTGCCTGTCTCCAGCAGGGCTACATGGCTTCTCAATGACTCTGTCTTCTTTCTCCCAGCATTCAGTTTAGTTTTCTCCAATTATCTGTCTCTATTCTGCTCTATGCAGGCCCCAAACAGTTTCTTTATTAGCCAATGGTATTCACAGCATACAGAGAGGAATCCCATGTCAGAGGAGAATCTCACGTCAGGGTATTTGATATAAGTAGCTCTGTGGCTTCATCCCAATCCTAACAAATTAATGTATGGAAACGTGTTGGTTATAAATATGACTAAAGTTTCAATAATTTTGAGTGACATTGTTCCAGATGCTTTATATAATTCATTTGTGAAATCATCCTGGTTATCTTATTGGCTATAGGAAAAATTTAAAGCCTCAGAGCGAGTTAATGGCAGACTATGAATGCAATATTCTGTGTTTATTTAGAACGTGATCTCCAGTGTCTCAATGATCTGAAACTGGCAGTCTTTATTTTACTAAATTTTTCAGTTAAGCTTCTATTGAATGCATAAATATTCTCTACGTGCCATCAGTACACTTGGATCAAAGATTTTTTCTGGAATTAAATATTTAGCTATTTTCTATACATGTTTTTCATTTGTCACCTCAACTTAGACTTGAAATTTGTCTAAAGATGCCACCCTTACCTAAAATTTACTGCTGAAGTCACATTTATATATTTATGAGGACAGTTTAAGAGCCTAGAGTGTGCCTTTATAAAATAATTTATTTAGCCTGCCAAATGTAAATCTTATAGATAAACCTGTGATATTTATTTCATTCATTAGATATACCTGTGATTTTGTTTATTTTTGAAATAAAAAGTTAAACATAATCTCTATTGGTATATAAGTTATCATTTAACAAGGAATTCTAAAAACAGTCTTATAAGGAACAAGAAATGTTTCTTGCCCTAAATTTAACCAATAATCTTCTCCTAATTTTCTAATTATCACTGGATATTCAAATACTGTTACTATACCTTACAGTGTCTAGTCCAAGTGATGTTTGTAAAAAAGTGCCCAGGAACAGACACATGTTCCTACCATACATTTGTTCAATCTATTTAGATGAGAAACAGTGATATTAAAGCTTGACATTCAACTTTAGTTGTGATGTTGAAATTATATGGAGCTGTTTTTTTTTTAACTTGATGACTTGTTTTTTGTATTTATTTTTTTAAACACCCTTTCCTCATTTTACATATCAATGCCAGTTCTCACCCTCTCCCCTCTTCCCACTCCCCCCACTCCCTCCTCAACTCCCATCTACTCCTCAGAGAGGGTAAGGCTTCCCATGGTGAGTCAAGAAAGTGTGGCACATTACTTTGAGGCAGAAACAAAGTTCTCCCACTTATATCTAGGCATAACAAGGAATCCCTCCAAAGAGAATGAGCTACAAAAAGCCAGTTCAAACACTAGAGATAAATCTTGGTCCCATAGACTGCTCCAGGCACACAACTGTCACCCACATTCAGAGGCCTTAGTATGATCCTATTCAGGTTTCCCAGTCCAGAGTCAGTGAGCTCCCACAAGCTCAGGTCAGCTTTTTCAGTGGGTATAGCTATTATGGTCTTGACCCCTTTGTGTATATTATTGTTACTCCCTCTCTTCAACTGTTCTCTGGGAGCTTGGACAGTATTTAACTGTGAATCTCTGCATCTGCTTCCATTAGTTGCTGGATGAAGGTTCTAGATAACAATTAAGGTATTCATCAATCTCTTAAACTTTTTAATATCAGATGAGACACAGACATGATTCATACTCAAAGAATCTGAAAGAGTATCAGCAGAACTTCATTTAGTGTACATAAAGAAATTGGAAAAAGCATGAACAAAATACAACTCACAATCACTGAGTGAGCTGGGCTTGTTTTCTCCCTTCATTTTTGAGTAGATTACCTTGATTATATTCTGTAATGATTGCTTTTTAAAGCTTGTCTTTATCCTAATTAATTCCATTTAATCAGCCGTCAACATTTAATGTATTTTCATAAGACATCTTTTACAAAAAACTACATTTTTCCACCTCCATAAATCACAGAGTCTATTACGGAGACATGCACACATCAACAACCTCAGCTTTAATGTATTAAGTATATACAAAGTGTGAACAGCTCAAAGGAGGGATAACTAAGTCTGATATTTATACATTAAATAAGCTTATCATATTGGCTATGAACAATAAACCAGATAAAGGACAGTTCATTTTGCATAAGGCACATAGCATGTGCTAACACATCCTATGTAGAACAGTACAGGGTTAAGAGATGACTAATTACCACAGTGGTGCTGAAACCTCAGGGGTTCAGTGGAAGTGAGGATGAGGAATGATAGAGGTAGATATTCACAAAGGCCATCTTAACTTTGTTCTGGTTTGATGGGACATCTTCTGATGGGTTTTAGCTTTTAGGGCAGTATTGATCTGTACTAATATCTTAGCATCCTCAAAAGTTATGATTTAGAAGGCTGTTATATAGCTGTAGTTTCCTCGTAAAGGTTGTGATATATTTGTGGTAACCTAATATGAAATTGTTTTCCAGAATTTCATGGAGTGATTACAACAGATGAAACACCATCACTATTTGAATCAGACTTTCATATATATATATCATGGTTTCCTCATTTCTATTGTGGGACGTGTGCCTACTTTGACCTTAACAATTTGATTTGTTGATATAATAGAGGTGGCAATTTGACAGACAGGTTATAAACAGATTAAGTTCCAACAAAATATTTTCCAGAGAATTGAGGGTCCTTATTCCAGATGTCCCCAGTTTCACTTTGAAATCTTATTAAACTTCGATGCCAGACCATGCATGAAGGATAATGTGCCTTGCTGTTAGTAAAATGAGGGCTGTTTCTGTGGTAATCACCTTAGATTGGCTCAGAACAGCGTACCCACTTCTGTGGCTGTATGGAGAGAACACTGTTGCTGACTATAACAATGTCAGTGGAATTTGCCATTCTATTAATCTCCAACCATGGGATAGAAATTCCATCATAATGTGGTGTTCAACTATTTCTGTTATGATTTTATGGAAAAAGCCAACTGGCTAATGCTTTAATTATTGAGGAGATATTTTCACAGGGTTACAGCACACAATTCACTGAGGATGGTGTCTTGAATATTTCAAGGGCAAATGTACTGGAGGGCATCTTAATATTTGCTTGATATTGGGAAGATGAATATTTTAAAATTTAAAATTAATATACTTATTAAAGAAATGCAGGAACAGGCATGCTTGAAAGTTAGCCATAATTCCTGCAAGCACCTGAAACTATTATTATTATTCCTACTACCTAGTTTGACCCATATACATATGTATTTGTACATGTATCTTTCTTCAATGGCCATATATTGTAAAATAATAATAATGGTATATATTTTTATCAAGACTACAGATGTCCTAAATTATTATATTAAAATTTCATATTACATAGTCTCATAAATTTCTCAAAATTCTCCTTTCTAGATATTATTGTTCTCTACATCTGATCCATAAGAAACTTAATTGAAAAGCCTTCAATCACATGCTTCCTTCTGTTTTATTTGCAGTCTTTCAGCCTAGTGTCAAGACAATACTGAAGAGCACAGGGTGTTGTTGGGGAGTTTTCTTTTCTTTGTGTTAGAGCTTTGCTATTTTTATCTTGTTTGGCCTGATACTGCCTATATTGTTAAATAATTGTAAATGATTTACTATTATATGATTATCATGTGAATTCTCTAATATGGTACATATAACTTTAATTTTCAAATAGGTACCCAATTCATCCCTTTGAGATACAATCTTCACACTCACAACTTTGTGATATGAAGATATTTATGCTCTTTCAGAACAAGAGAATATTAAGGATATTCAGAAGTTTTTCTGTGATGTTTCAGTATTGTCAGTGTTTTCCATTTCTATGTTACAACAGCCAGAGGCATGAAGTTTCTTGCAAGCAAGTATTTCAGATTTTAAAAGTTCATGTTATTATTATGGAAATCATATGCATATATATACATACATTGTATATATTATTTTTGCTTATGATTGATCATTTCTTTGACTAATGGTTTTGTCATGGACTTGATTTTTCAAATATTTTTATTACACTGGAAATTTCTATTATCTCACTCTTCCTGATTTCTAAACTATTCTAGAAGAAAATTGTATTTATTAGAACTTTAGTGCTTTGAAATTTATTGAAAGTGTTTGAGAACTTTGCTTCTAGCTATCTAGTTAGAGCTCTTAAATATCGTGGCTCTTTTTAATATTGCTTTTTGTGTTTAGTTCACACATCCACAATTGGTCTCCTCTAAGCTCTTGTCTTCTTTATACAAAGGATAATAAATTAGAGAGATGCCTAGAGTAACTTTGGAGATTGCTTTGCTGAATAATTTTCTCCTTGTTGACTCCAGGTCCTCAACACATTCAGATGCCAAAGCGATTCCTCCACCTGATCTCCACTTCCAAATTGTACTGGAATTTCCATGTTCTGCTTAGGCTTCCCTTTTCTGAGTCATTATTTGGTGTGTATCTCAGCACAGTGGTGTAAAGTCATTAGTCATTTGCTATATTTTCATTTTTACAAGGATCACCATTCCATGACGTCTGTTGCTAGAAGAATGAAAATGGTCACTGCTGTGGGACAATGGTCTTGTGCACTGCAAAGATTTGTCACTTGTACTGCTTTAATAAAATGCGGATTGGCCAGTAGCCAGGCAGGAAGTATAGGCAGGGTGACCCAAACAGGAGAATTCTGGGAAGAGGAAATGCTCCATCTGCAGTTGTCACTCAGACACAGAGGAAACAAGATAAGAATGCTTCACTGATAAAAAGGTGTCAAGCCATATGGCTAATATAGACAAGAATCATTACAAGATGTAAGAATGTCTGTGGGACCGGGTGGGACAGAAACCTCTATCAACAAGTCAACTCATGTACTTAGTGCAATTTAATATTTAGGAGAGCCATAATGCCAGCTTCTCTGTCTGACTACAGCCTCAAATCAAATCAAATCAAAACAATTCTTTAAATAAGTATCAGACCATAAGCTTAGTATAGCAATATATTATTTAGTTAATTTCTTGATTATTCAGTAAAACTTTTCAGATCATTTGCATATCACTCAAAGCCTTTGTTTGACTCTAAGACTACATGCATAAATATGTTTTCTTGAACATAGGAAATATATTTTAGAAATGGGATAATTATTCACAAACAATGCAGCACAATCCCAAATAAAATGCTATTTCTAACACTTTTCAACTGTTCTTTGGTGCCTGTCAAATCTTTCCAAATTGTATTGTAATATTAGCTAAGATTTCATCCCTAAATGTAACTGTTTCCTTACTGTTCAGCCCCTCATTTTGTCTTAGTAAGCAATGCTTTCCACTATTTCTTTTACAATATCAAAGACTTGTGTCATTTCCTTATTTTTAATATTCTACTTTTTTCTTTATATATTTTCCTTAATTTATTGCAAAATTTTATACCAGCTTTTCTGCTTAGATTTAAACTCCTTGAAACCAAGACAACACATTCCCAACTAGAGTCACAGAATTTGATGTTTTCCTAGTGGGTGTCCATTTAATTTAGTCACTATTTCATCATTCTTTCATTTTTTTATAGAAATTTATAGTCTATCCCATTGTGTTCTAGAAGAATATTTCTTATTTTTTGATTTTGCAAAGGGTCACAGTTAGGAAATTACTTTGAGACACCGAAAAAACTTTGGACTTTTCAACAGTGTTGATTCTGTTAAATACTGTGCACACTTTTGAAATTGAACTTACTAATTTTTCATCATAAAATGGTCATGACCCTAGGGGGCCCAGGACCAGGATATATGGATTAAAGGTGGAATATGCACCAAAAGATCACATATTTGGAACTTGGTCCTTGGTTGGTGTTGTTCTCTGATGAGATCATGGAGCCTTTAGGAGGTACAGCCTTGCTAAAGGAAACATTCCACAGGGGATGGATTTTGAAATTATTTACTCTTTTCCCACTTTCTGCTCTCTAAGCTCCTTCTGCAGCTGAAAGTATTCTCCTGCCATCATAATTCCTTGCTTGTTGATGTATCTTGCTCACCATGAAGGAATCTATTCCTCTGGCACTGTAAGTCCAAATAAACCTTCCTTCCCTGAGTTGCTTTTAGTCTTGATGTTTGATTACAGCATCAGAAAGATGACTAATACATCTAGCAACATTTTATTTTCAATAATGGCTTCAATGTTATTCTTCTCTTAGCAATATTCATAGGTTAGTATTTTTCCTTTCCCCAAAATATAAAACATATGGCAGAAAAACTGCAAATATGTGTTTCAGCGTCCCAAAATTATTGATAGTAATCAATTTGAGAGCTTTCACTAGTTGATTTGGAGCATAAATAGTATTCAGAATATGGAGAAAATATGTGAACTGTGTGCCAAAAAGTGACAATAACTGCATATGCAAATGCATATATATAATCATACGTGTGTGTATGTGTCTAATCTAATTGTTTAGGAACACATTTCCAAGTAAATAGGATTAGGATGAATCAGTTTTTTTTTTTCATTTTAACAGGGCTACTAGATATTGAGTTTATTTTGTGTTGTTTTTTATCTTATGGAGTCCATGTGCTCAAAGATCACTGTCATGAGTTTCCAATTCCAAAACTCACAATGCTTGGGGAAATGGAGTAATTCAAAGAAAAATCAACAGGCCTTATCTATAAAGTCTAAACGTGGTTTAGCAATGACATTGACCTTGAAATATCTTTATAATTAAACTGTGGTTTTTACCATTAAACTTTTGATAAATATCAAAAACTCTTTTCTGATTGAAAATCAGGATTAGAATGCCAGTAGAAGTGCTTCGGCCTTCAGACTCTCTGGCTATTTGGCGTGGTTGGTTACAGCATGGTGTTAATGAGGGCGAGCTCAGGGATTGGAGCCCCTGTGTGGCTTAATTAACTTCATACTGCGGAAAATCTCTGTTCTGGATCCTGAGATACTGTCTAAATCTTGCCAGCTGTATTATCAATGCACGCAAGTTATAAAGAGCAACAGAGCATTTCATTATCAGCAAATATCCATCAAAGTTATAAATAATTACCAATAGTGACTCTATTAAACTGTTTGACTTGAAAATATTTATTTCCCTGAACATCTTTAACAATATTTAACTACACATAGATGTGCAGAACCCTAGGAATGCTTTACTTGAGTACTTTGCAACTTTAAACACCTTTGAAAAATCAAATTTTTAAAAATACCTCAAGTCTCCACTAGGTAAAGGAAATAGTATATTCTCTATGTATCATTTTTTCAGAACTGTTCTCTCTCCTTATCTTGATATTGTTGACATTTCTTTGTTATTTTTCTAATCTCCATGCATTATAAAGTACTACAAAATACTTTTGTGAATTCAGGGAATTATGACTGCTGCCATCAAAGCTCAAGGTGGACAGAAAGTCTAATCCATAACAGATAAATGATTAAACAAAGACTACTGTATGTATAAATTAATCACCTGAACTAACTGGTTACTGAGTTGAAAAATCACAGCAATGTGGTGACTTGGATTCGAGGCATATGTCAAGATTAAAGGCAAGTGTTACAGTTTGATTGTGATCGCCTATAGACTCGTATGTCTGAATACTGTACCCTAGCTGGTCGCACAGTTTAGGAAGGTCATGAGCTTTTAGGATGTAAAAGCTTGCTGTGGAAGTTGGTCCTGAGGGCAGGACATGAAGTTTTATAGTACTATCTACTCAGTACTTCATCTCTCTGACTGTACACGCAATGCAGCCAGTTGGTTTCAGCCTCTGACTGCCGTGCTTTCCCCATGGTGATGGTCTGTATCCTCTCATAGGTCAAACTAAAATGCTCTTCCCATAAGCTTCTTTTCCTGGATATTTTATCACAGCAAAAAATAAATAACCTGAGAAGATTTGTCTTAGGAGAAGGGTCAGATGTGAACAATGAGAAGGTAATTGATAAGCCGAGAAAAGAGGATGAACATTCCTGGTAAAGGGAGCAGTATTTGGAAGTGTCAGAGAAAAATATTTGATATACTGAATATAAGGAAATGTACTAAGTAGGACTAAGGGAGGAGTGATAAAAGCCTGTTGAAGTATACCTTTTTCATGACTGTGATGAAATATCTGAAACAATTGGTAATCAGTTAAAACAGGAAGAATTTACTAATAGTTTTTGAGTTTTCAGCTCATAGTGGTTTCATTACTTTTTGTCCTATGTCTGTGAAATGCATCATGGGAAGGGAGGTATGGCAAAAGAAGCTCATTCACCTCAAAATGATTGGGAAGTCAGAGACAGAGAAAAGGAACTATGTCCCACAATCTCCTGCCACCAGGAACCATTTCTTAAAGGTTCTATTTAAACAAATGACATCAAATTAGAGAGCAAGCTTTGGAGGAATGTTTAGCATTTAAACTATAATAAACAGATGTACAGCTTCAGATCTGGTGATATCATACTGATTTATTTTATTTTTCTAAGTTATTTGGAAACTATAAGAATATGTCTTTATTCACTGTTCTAGTGCTGTGAAGAGACACCATGACAAAAGAATTCTTTTTTTTATTGTATATCTGCAGAATCTTTATTCTTTTTTATTGAAAAATTTTCCACCTCCTCCCCACCTCCCATTTCCCGTCCCCTCCCTCCACTCCTTTCCCCCTCCCTCTCCAGTCCAAAGAGCAGTCAGGGTTCCCTAGCCTGTTTGGATGCTCACCTTCCTAGACCTGGATGGAGAGGGGAGGACCTTGGACAAATGAATTCTTATAAAAGAAACAATTTAGTTGGGGCCTGTTTCTACTTTCAAAAAAGTAGTTTGTTATCATTGTGACAGGGTGCAAGGAGGCCCACAGGCAGTTAGGTTGCCGGGGAAACAGCTGAGAGCTGTGCCCTGATCTGCAGCAGCAGGCTGAAAAAAAGCGGAGCACCGGCAGGTGCTTTTAAACCTTGGAACCCAACCCTAGGGGAACATCACCTCTTAACAAGACACACCTTCTAACCCTTCCCTGACAGCTCATCAGCTGTTGACTAAACACGCAAATACATGAGCCGATGATGGCCATTGCCATTCAAACTGTCACAGGTTACCAGTGTTTCAAACATTACTCTTCTTACTGTTTACAAATCACAGAAGAATTAAACCCTGAAGAACATTTTGAATCTATTTAAAATTTATTAAGATAGGTTTTTATATGTATATGAGTGTATTTTGCTGGTGGATTGTGGGAACTAATGAATCCAGGATGATTGTTAACAGTAGATACCCCACCTATGACAACCTGTGTCAGTGTGGCAATGCTGGAGGAGATGAGGCCAGGGAGTTTAGTGAAGTAGCCACTGATGAGTTACTCTTGCTTCACTAAATAGCTATATACACATGTCCCTTAGAGTGGCCCTGGTTAAACCTAATAAGTCACAAAACAAAATACAAGCAAAACAAAATGAAGTAAAGAGTGGGATAAGGCTTTAGTGTGAGGTAGGAGGTTTTGGAGATTGGAGAAATATAAGAGAAGGTAGGAAAATAAGTATGATCATCCAGAATGTATTATATGTGAATATAATGTTGATAGAGAAAAATAATAGTATCAAAATGTGAAGATACACCAGATATTCTGGTCACACCTTTCATCTCAGCACCCAGGAGTTGTAGGCAGACAGACCTCTGTGAGTTCAAGACCAGTTTATTTTCCATAGAAAATTCTGGGTCTGTGAGATCTACATAGTAAGAACCAACAAAACAAAGAAAAACAAAAACAATGCAACACAAAACAGACTCCTTCCCCTAAGTCAACGATAAAACATAAAATTAGGAAGAAAATGAACAATATGTACTTGGGAAATTTGAAAAAAACAGAACAGAAATCAGAGGTATGGTTTGGGACCAAAACTTTTCAAAATAGAATTTTCATTTTAGCTTTCAAACGTCTTACTTTAGATTATTGAGTAAAAAAATGTTTGATTGCTGAATAAAATGATATTAGGTGCTCTTAATATGTATGGACTTTTAAGCAAATTCTACAACAATGTGTAATTTTAAGTATTAAATTTTATATTTAGGACTCTAATTATTTTTCAAAGGAACAGATTCTTTTCCTTGTCTCTGGCTCCAAGTCCAAGTCTTCAGATATGAGTTTATAACCTGGAGTAGCTGAAGAAATGGGAAACTAAAAAGGATGTTGGGTAGATGCTGAGAAATAAGAGGGATAGTAGGGTGCAACAGACCTAAAAGGAGAAATGGGAACAATGGGGCAGGCAGCTATAATTAGAAAGGGGAGAAGGATATTATGTAAGATGGAGGGTAAAGTAACAGTAAAGATGTCTGAAAAATGTGTTATTATTATTTATGCTTAAAATTCCAGATAACTAACACACACACACACACACACACACACACACACACACACACACACACACTGGTTTAAGCGAAACTTGCTTTTCTAGGCTGACAACACTCCTCCTAAGATCTATAGACTATCAAAACACCAATATAAAGCATGATAAGCACTCCTTGATATATTTGTCAAGGTTACCCAAGAGACTCCAAAAACACATACTATTCCTATTGCCCCTACTTGCTTGCAGGAAGTGGAAATTAAGTCCCTATTGCTGAAGAACCATGTCCTTTGAACACAGGATCCAGAGGTTTTGAACTGATTCTGACCTGAAAGCCTTGCCCTGAAGAATAACTTTCATGGTAAGGGAAGGCAGCATGCAAGTTTCCACATGAGAAAAGACAAGTGATTGTTTTACCCATTTGTGATGCCAACGAACTGAAATAGTAACCATTGTGCTATGATATCTCTAAGGGTGCAATACTTATACCTTGATAGTAACCAGTATTATTTTTACTTGGACTTAAGGCCTACTCAACAAGAGAGAAATTATACCTGGCACTGGAAATATAGCCAAATACCACAAGCTAATAGAGTCATGTGTCTTGGAGGAAAACCTACAGTTGCCACTTTACTAAACCAGCATAATCCCTAACTACATTCTAAATATTTGAACTTATACCAAAAGATAAATATAAGACTCACTGCTCATCAGCAGACTGCGATTATTGTAGAAAACATAAAGCAGTTAAAATGTAGAGAAAAGGTTATCATGCGATACATATCCCCAACTGATGCATCTACAGTATAACAGTATGCTGGCTAAACAAGACTTGAATAAGGACATCAGCAAACATACTATCACCAAAGAGGGAAAATATGAGAAAGAATCTTCCATGGGGAGGAGCCCCTAATTGGTTATTTAATACCAAGTGTTCATCCCTGAAATCATGCATTCACACAAGAAATGTTACATGGATCGAAAAGGTTATATTTATATATTTTGGGATATATAATATAATATATGATATGATGTATATGTATCACAGCAACAAAAAGAATGTAGGCCAAGATTTGAGACTGAGAAAGGGGGTTTGTGCATGGGAAGGATTGGAGGGAGAAAAAGAAAGGGAGAAAATGGTATAACTATATTTCAATATCAAAAAATAAAAATATTAAAAGAGTAAGTAAAAGGAATGGAATCAAAATGAGTAACCGGGATTTCTTTTTTCAGTGTAGATGTTCTGCATTCTAATGATATAAGTTTAAAGGTAAATAACTTCTGATAATAGTCATCATGGGGACAGGATAATGAAAATCTGCTAGATAACTGCAGCAAGATATAAAGGTGAATTATTCAAACGAGGAAGCACATTTCATTGAGTGGTTGAATTTCTTAAATCGCCCTCATGGGCTTAATTTCACATGAACAAATTATGAACTCAGCATCACTTTTATGCATAGAGTATTTTAACTTAGAATTCATTGCAGATATCATTTCAAAAGACAAGTTCTACACTTTCTTGTAAAGTTTACTGCTCAGTATTTCTCCAGATCTGTTGAAGAGGAAAGGTTATTGGTACAAATAGTCAAGCAGTATATTTGTTTTTATTGGTTATGACATAAATGCGGTGTGCTGATCTCTAAAATAAAATTAAGTTTAGAATTTTTCATTCCACATCTTAAAGGGCGATTTAACAAAAGTTAAAAAAAAACAGCTTTGTAATTTTGCTTTAATTTCAGGGTGTTAGCAATGGGTTTGATTGTGATAAGAGATTTCTATAATCATACAATGTTTTGTGAGGCAACCTTCAAGACATTGTGAATTGTTCAAAACCACACTGTAGTCATATATCTCTCATATCTTCCAGATTTAAGCAGTGATTTTACTGAAATTATAGGTGACATGAAAAATCCATGGCTAACATTTTATTGGTGCCAACTTAAAGTTTGTTTAACTTTTGTATTTAAATTTAGTTTCTTTTGGCTTTATTGAGCTCTAATTAGCAAAAGCTAAATGTTCAAGATGTACAGTGAGATATTTTTCTGCACACAGAGCATCATGAAATGACACTTGCAACTAAGCAGAGCACACTCATGACTTCTTGTGTTAGGTTCTGTTTTATTGCTGTGAAGATTCACTATGACCAAGGTCACATAAAAAAGAACTTATTGGGCGTCTGCTTATAGTTTCAGATGGTTACTCTGAAAGACCCTCGTTTTCAAGGGCGGTGGGAGAAATCCCCCAGACTCAATAATTCAGGCCAACAGATGCAATCAGCAAGAGGTGTCTTTATTGATTACACAGGTGCCTGTGGGTGCAACAGCAGCTTACGCCAACTGCACACACCCCGGACAAATTCAAACAGCCATATTTATAGGGAAAAATGATTACATAAGAGGGTAGTATAGCACAAGCATTTCATTGACTCTCAAATTGGTGGGTTTAGCTCATCTTGGGAATGGCCCCATGTCTATTCTCGAATTTTCCCCAAAAACCATAAAGACAGATAAAACACCCTGCAGCGAGTTCACAGTTTAGATAGGATATCTTGAGGGGGGGGTGAAGTATCCCTTCTCCTTAGTCCCGAAAAACCACAAAGCTAGATATAGGACTCTGTCTCTCTCCTTAGCCTTGTCAGTGAGTCTGAAACCCATAGATATCCAGTTTTAGCATGGACTGAGCCCAGGGGCCCAGCTAAATTTTCAGCAGAGTTTAACATAGTACATGAGCACGGGGGTCTTTCAAGTATGGGGGTCTTTCAACTCCGTTATCATCCTGGCAGGGAGTGTGGTGGCAGGCAAGTAGACATGATGCTGGGACAGCAGCTGAAAGCTTCAACTGATCTACAAGTTGTTGGCCAACAGAGAGATTAGGCCTGGCATGGGTTTTATTATTTATTTATTTATTTATTTATTTATTTATTTATTTATTTATTTATTTATCTATCTATTTATTGAAAATTTCCATCTCCTCCCATCCTCCCATTTCCCTCCCGTTCCCCCCATTCCTGCTCCCCCTCCCTCTCTAGTCCTAAGAGAAGTCAAGGTGCCCTGCCCTGTGGGAAGTCCAAGGCCCTCCCGCTCCATCTAGGTCTAGAAAGGTGAGCATCCAAACAGACTAGGCTCCCCAAAAACCAGTCCATGCAGTAGAATCAAAACTCGGTGTCATTATCATTGGCTTCTTAGTCAGCCCTCATTGTCAGCCACGTTCAGAGAGTCAGGTTTGATCACATGCTCGTTCAGTCCCAGTTCAGCTGGCCTTAGTGAGCTCCCATTAGATCAGTCCCACCATCTCCGTGGGTGGACGCACCTCTCGCGGTCCTGACTTCCTTGCTACCTTAAAGCTCACTTCTAGTAACATACCTCCTCAAGCAAAGCCATTCCAATGAGGCCACATTCCTGCTAATGCTTCCCATACTTTAAACACTTATGGGAGCCATCCTCACTCAATAATCACCACACCTCACATAGGCACTTTCTTGCAATTTTATTATTATTGTGGGGTGGTTTGCCTGTGAGCTTAGGTCAGAAGGCCACTTTGAACAGTCAGTTTTCAGTGATGAAACTCAGATTGTTATCTGGGCCATCTCACTGGCCTGCGATGGTTCCGTCATTTGTAAATCCTAGATTTTATATAAATCCATGAAATCATCCATATACTATTCTGAAGTAGAAATGAGAGTAACAGAATAAAAAAGAGTAGTGGGAGGCAGGCTAGAATGGGTGCGCTGTGCAGAGGATGTTTATGATGAAAGAATGACAAACCCATGTGACATTTCCTTATGGTATTCACTGCTATGCATAATTAATGCGCTCTAATAAAATATCTCTATAATTTTTAATATTGCAACGGATAATCTTGATTTGTCAGTGTGAGGTGTTTGAAATGAGCTAAGGGCAATACCGTCGGACATGTCCCTGAGGACCATTTTTTTCAGAAAGGTTTGATTATGGTGAGGATTCACCCTGAATTTTGGTGGTCCCATGCAGCGTGCTGGGGTTATGGACTGAAAACAAAGGGGAAGGCAAGTGGAGTGTGTAGTTCCTGGTGTGGCCACCACGTGACTAAATGCTGTGCCCTTCAGTGGTCCCCGCTAGACCCTCCCTCACTGCATTGCTTCTCCCTGTTAGAAATCAAAGTAAGACCTTCAATCCTCAAGCTGTTTTTTTTTTCCCCAAATATTTTGTAGTAGAAGTGGGAAAAAGATCAAGTACAGGCGTTTTATTCACATTTCAAACTGAAGCTAAGTGACTGCACGGCGTTTTAAAACATTTCTCTTCAAACTGACATTAGCCTTTTTTTCTTAAGTTGTCTACTTAGCTTTTGCTCCGCCCATGGATGGTGTGAATAATGGACAGTAGATCAGGGAATGGAGGGGTTTCATTCCAATTCATGGACACAGAATGTATTTTACTCCGGGTAAATCAGTGAACTTCAACCTCATCCTTTTCCTTGAAAAACGAAAATGATGTCTGAAGATACATTAAAATTGAAAATTGAAGAGCTTTGAAGAGCTTCACATAGCCATATGGTGTGCCCTGCACTGTTGGATGTAAGTAGATATTTTATATAAGGTTCCACAGAACTTTTCATGACTATAAACCAAACTGAATGAAATAGATGCTGAGAAACTATTTTTCTATTAATGAGTTTGACTGCAATGACTAATTATTCTGTTACTTGTCAACACTATGACTTTATGTTTTGTGTATCTGCCAAATATAATGGATTGAAGCCCTAATTCTTGACGTAATGTTATTTTGAGTTGGGGTTGTGGGGGGACAAGTAGATCATGGGAGAGAAAGCCTCGTGAATTGGATTAGTGCCCTTATAATAAATAATAGAGACAAGAGAGCATTTCTGCTTTCTTCTGTGTTGTGTAGCTATCAGCAAGCTAAAAGAAATATACTTGCCAGATTGCTGATACTTTGATTTTTCAGCTTTACTGCTCTGGAATTGTGGGAAATTTATATTGTTTAACCTACCCACTCTACGGTTCTTTGTTATAGCATCTTAAGCAGACAAAAAAACATTATTCTACAAAGGCTGAAAATGATATTTAGAACAGGAGAAAAGTGTGACTTGAGCTAATTTTCAGTTAAATTTCTCGTTTAGTGAAATATTAGAAATTCAGCGCCTCCTAAGGCACAGTCTACATTTAAATACTATATCTTTGTGTTAGACAAGAAGACTGTTAGTGCCTTACTCGGCATCTTTTCTTTGTGTTGTGATTAGCAGGTGACATTTTAACATTAAGAAAAGACAACCTTACAGTGATCTCCTGGATTGCCTGGTGGTATCTGTTGTTCCTTAATTCACAGAAGATGAGCATTTGCTAATGTACCTTCAACTGTATATAATCAGTAAAAATGAAAGCAAAATCTAGAGCTGGTATTATTAGAATGACTGGAAATATTAGATTAAGATAGGATAAGAGTTGCTTAATATACACAATTAGGTTGATTAACCTTGCATAGTGCCTTATTTTTTTCCCCAGGGGAGGAGTTTATTCATTCAATCAATAACTGTTAGACATAGTCAGAGATATGAATGCACTGAACTTTTACAATGAAATGGATAGACATGCACCCTTTCTTATTTAATGCAGTTGATTTATTTTAACACTCTTCTGAGAAGTCAAGGCATCTAGCATTCTTTCGGAAACAAGGGGGCAGTGATGGTCTGCATAAGCTGCCCTGGCAGCACTGATCAGCTCTTGTCATAGCCTGCGAGAAAGAATGTGCAATCATTTTGAGTGCTTCTCCCTGACTCATCTGCCTCCTGGCAAGGGAGTACAAGGCTCTTGTCAGTAACAGTGATAGCTCCAAAAGCAGATGCTACAAAATGTAGGGCGGGACACCTCTGAGGCTGCTAACTAGCTGCTCTGCACCACATTTAATAGGCACCCTGAGTCTTTTCTGATTTTGTATGAAAAATGCTTGAGACTAGCAAGATCTCTTCCAGCCCTTCGGATGGAGGGCTTGGTGCCTACTATTTAAAACACCAGGAGTCTGTAAAGAAGAACCATTCTCCCCCCACCTCTCTTTCTCTCTTTCTCTCTGTCTTTTTCACACTCTCTCTCCCTTCATTTTTTCCTTCCTGAATCTTTCCTTCCTTGCTAGTTCTAATCATCCCAGTGTGAAACTTGTCCATTTTCTTATGATATAGACATATAAAGACATGCAAGAATTTATTAGGTAATTTCTTCTAGAAACCTCATGACATTAATGTATAAGAAATACAGGTGTACCGCAGTGCAGTAACCACCGAGACAGTTTGAAGTCAGTGAATAACTTTGAATGAGTCTGATTTCTGCTTTCAGTTGATGTTCAAGAGCAGTACACAACTTTATTTTAAAAAAAAAGTTTAAGTTTTGTTTTAAAGGTAATTTCAAAATAGATTTTTAGCAAATATTTTAAAATTTATAAAAACATCTTACATTTTTAGAGGTCTGATTCTGTGAAATACATTCTTTTCAGAATGGGAATGATGAGATTCTCTGGAGGAAGAGCACATGTGGTCTTCAGGATGATCTAAACTCTGTGTTTGCTAGCCAGTGCTCCTAAACCCTGCTTCGGCTGGTTATGCAGCAAAACAAAGGGTGTGTGTGTGTGTGTGTGTGTGTGTGTGTGTTTATGTGTGTATAGATTGGCAAGAACTCAGACTGTTAGATAAAACTTCCCTAACAGTTGGGCAAAGATCTGTGGGGAAAAAGGCATGTAGCTGACTCTCGTTGAAGATGATTAGGGTGAACTTTTTATGTTTGGTGTGTCCCTACTCTGAGCAGGTGCATCTGGGGAAATGGTAGTTCTTTTTTTTAAATGCTTGGGACAGGAGAAATGGTAGTTTGTTTTATTTTTTTTTTTGTTTGGTTTTTCGAGACAGGGTTTCTCTGTAGCTTTGGAGCCTGTCCTGGAACTCCCTTTGTAGACCAGGCTGGCCTCGAACTCACAGAGATCCGCCTGCCTCTGCCTCCGAGTGCTGGGATTAAAGGCATGCGCCACCACTGCCCGGCTGAAATGGTAGTTCTTATTGGGGCATTTCGATGTCTTAGTGATAGCCCTCTTACTCTGGAAGCATACTGGACTATCTTCTGACTGAAAGGAGTATTTCCAAATTGACCAATTTTCTTATTATTTTTCCAAGTGTAGGTCTAGGTTTGTGAATATTTTATTCAGTAATTGCATGATTCTATAGGCTTTTATTATTTGGTGCTAAAAAATAAAATAGATGTGAGCTTAAATAAAATTATGCTGACCACTGAAAAGAATAATTAATCTACATTTATCTGTGATTATAATTTTATAATAGAAACCTGATTAATCATTTACTAAAATTCAGTATTTTCTTGTAGCAAAACTCTTACTAAATTAGATTTGGAAGAAGCTATTTAACTTTGTAAGCAGTCCTAAAGTTTTCTACTAGACGCTTTTGGGAAGATATATTCTTAGTAATACAGATTTAGAAATAATTGCTGCAAGTCAAAGGAACAATATAAAATGCTGTTATTGACAATTTTAGTCAGTGATGCACTTGTTCTAGGCCAAACAACAAAGAGTGAAAACATACAAGAACTGGAGAAAGAAATAAAGCCTTTCTTTTTCTGATGATACTGTAAGTGTCTACCCTGGGAATCAAAGAATATTTATGTAGAACTGCTAGGACTGACAAAAGAGAACACAAACTTTCTGAACCATGCAAGAATGATCTACACTTATATAACAACTGAAAGTAATGATGGCCTCTTCAAGGTAGGAAGATTCCATGAGCTACAAAAATGTAACTCAAGAGGGGGTAAATTTAATAGCTCTTCCACACCAGCATGACCATCAATGGTGCTTCTCGTTTCTAGACAGCTAAAGGAAGGGCAAGTCATTCACTGCTTGAGGATCTTATCCAAAAGGCATGCAATCCACAGCAGACTAGAATCCTAAAAATATAAATTACTTAAATTTTGTAGAAAAGGAAAAGTCAATACTAAAAATGTGGAGCTCTATAAGCAAACTCCAAAGTGTGAATAAACATTTAAAAATAGCTAGCCTCGATTTTAAGCAGGACATCATGAAATTCAACCTGATGGCAAACAATGCAATCACTCTTAAAAGTTGTGGTCAGGATTTGCACATACGTGAGGTTACAGTGCAAGGAGGAACTGGGGACACAAGTGGAATTCAGCTGCCCTTTAGATGAGGAGATGATCTGGGATTATTCGCATAATAAGTATGTAATTGCAAGGGCTCTTATAAATGGAAGAAGACAGAGGATCATATCCAGAAATTTGAAAATGTCACAGTGCCAGCTTTGAAGATGAGAGAGCCACGAACCAGAAATGAAATAGTCAAAACTATAAATGAAAGCCCCCCCCCCCCCGACCCGCAAGCCCTAAGCAAGCTCCGTAGCTCTCAGATACTTGATGCATTGCCCTTCTGCCTTCCTGCACCGGGACGTGCTGAACCTGGATTCTTTGCAGTTGTTTTATGGCAGGATTAGAGAACAAACATGACCTCCTGTGGAACACTCTGACAAATATTTAAAGGTCACAAATTGCAAATGTTTAAAAAAAGAACTATGTTTGAGATATGGAAAAAGGTGAACTCATAAAATACCAGTGATAGGAAACAAATTCATACATCCTCCCTGGAGAATAGTATCATAACGCTTAAAATGTTTAAATGTTTTAGATGAGCACTATTTTTTTCTAAGTTTATCTTGGAGAAATTATGAAATGTGCAGAGAAAGAGACCGGATGGCCTCATTTAGGAGAACTGCTGCCCTATGAAGTTGTAGATTCAACAAAAGTTTCCATTCAAAGGAGAACGGTTAAATAAATCTGATGGAATAGCATGCAGCAGATGAATAAACCAGACCTGCTTATATCAACAAACCTGAACTGCAAAAGTACAATTTAGAGTCAGATGTGTCCTTCAGCAGGTAGATATGTGTGCATAGGTCAATACAGATATTGTCACTTACATATGTTTAGATATAAAAGTTCTACTGTTTGAGACTAAAACTCATGTAGTTCTATTTATGGAGTATGCTGAAAGTTTAGAAAGTGGGAACTAGCTGGGGAATTAGTCCTTGGAGGATGACTTGGAAGGTTTTATCTGGTCCCTAGACTTTCTCTCTCTTTCCTTCCTGACATGAGGTAAGAAGCTTTGTTCTTTCACGTGTTCCCACCATGATGTTTTGTGGCCAAAGAGAACAAAAATGAGGTAGCCAGTCATGGACTAAAACTTCTGAAATCATCGGGCTCCCCAGAAAAAAAATTTTAAAAGTTTTCCTATAGTCACTGTGATGACATTGTAAGTCAAATGATATAATGGTAATAACAATAAGAAGTATATTATAAATTTTAAAGCCTTAGCTCTGATTAACAAATAATAATTGCTTATCACTGACTTACAGTCTCTTTTTCACACCCAATTTCTACCACATCCTGAGGACTAGAAAAAGTTAGTCCTTACTGCTTAAGTGTCCCTGTCTTTAAATCAGACTTCAAATGAGGTAAACTATAAACAAATTCATTCTATTTTATATGCTGCACTCTTTTATTATTGCTGTGGTCAAATTTTGCCTTTCTTTGTGGGTGACATGGATTAATATATATGAGTACTTGAAATATCAGAAGTCTCTTTCCCAGACTTCTCACCCTGTGGAAAAAAAATCAGTTTTTATCTTATTATTAACTCTTCTCCTCGTAAGACTTATCTGAGTCCTGGGGCCACTTTGCCTCCCACAGATGTTCTGCCCGCTGTTCTGGTCTGATTTGACTTCCTTCACATGAGACATGAAGTCTTGCTTCTTGCAAGGGCTGCGGACCTGCTGCATATTTCCCAGATTTGTCATGTATCACTTCTTCTTTGTGTTTTCTCTAGGACCATGGCTTCTACCCTAACCCACCTCTTTCTAAGTTTTCCACTACCGCCTGCACCAACTTTCACATCCACTTTAATCATATTAAATATGAGGAAAATTTTTCTCAGTGAACCTTTCACCTGGCTGAACTTCAAAAATATTTCTCTCTCAGCAGGTAGATATGTGTGCATAGGTCAATATAGATATTGTCATTTACATATATTTTAAACACAAAAATTCTATTGTAGAGGAATAAAAATCATGTAGTGCGATTGTGCAGATTGTGACAAATTTTGTTTGAGAATATGGGCTGCTGACATCAGTTAAGTTTATATTTTTTACTTTTTTAAACCCAGAGAAGAATAGAATATATTTTATTGGGCAAGACTCCTCAAAGACTGTAGTAAATGTCCTTTTCATAAGTTTAAGAACTTATGAATTTTGCCTACTTTCACACAATGTTTCTAACAATTTTAACATTATATATGCTCCAAAATGTGCTAAACCTAATCCCAGAGAGCCTTGCTGAGCCCGTGGAGGACACACTCTAAAGGAATTGACATATGGAAAGCCGTCAGTTTTGCTCTGGATCAGTCTCAAAGGCAGAGGAGACTGAGCAAAGTCTGCTAATCTGGCAGGGGGTCATTTTCATAACACAGAGCCTTTCCAGGGAGACTCATGATCCTGTGAAGTATAAGGATGATCTAAGCAATGTGGCAGAACCAAACAGTGGCAGCTCGCATTGACAGTCCTGCGATCACCTGGAATCTGTGGTGTGTCTGCACCTCTGTGGCTGGAGTGGAGTTGACTTGGCCAATGTGCCTGTCTAACATCACAGCTTTGTTAAATCGACTGAGCTCTTGGGCCGCATTCACAGGCTTCCTGTGGAACTGCTAAAACAATCAGAGAGCATTCATTTCTTTAAATAGTTGTATGTCTTTGGGAGATTTGAGTCCTAATGACTCCATCATTCTGCTCAACAGAACACACTGGGACACCAATAGTCAATTAATAAATGCCTTAAATCAGACAAGTGGCCATTTCACATAATAGTGACATTCACGCCTTTGAAGAAATCACAGGCATAGAATAGCAGCAGATGTTATTCCTTCCCGCTATTAGATCAGCATACAGAAGCCTCGCACTGCACTTGGAGGAATTTAGGTCAGCGTGAGGAAATCAGTGTGCATTTAAAGACTCTTTGTGTATGTTTAAAATATGTTATAATGTTTTAAGAAACAGCCTGTCTTTCAGAAACGCTAGTAAAGCTTCTGCAGAGAGCTGCAGCTGTTCGGATGCATTCAATAGAGAAGATTCAGCTGGGAGGATGGTGCTGCAGGGGAGGAAGGGCTTAGAGGCACATGACTGTCTGCGACGAGGTTTAGAAACTGAGATTTCAGTTCTAGAACAATAGTATCCTAAGTGGGGTGCCTTTCCCAGGGAGTAAGCAACGGAAAAAGAGGCTGTGACTCTGATCGGGGTTGTTCTTTGTGCTTTATGTTATATTATTACACTGATGTATTATTGTTTGCAATATCTACAATAGATTCCACTTTTAGACCATTTACAAAGTTAATGTAAATATTAAGCACAAAAATTTTACTTATGCTTTTGCTGATGAAGCTGCAGTTTTGAAATAATCCATACACTATGGAATGTGGATCTGCTGTGGAAAGAGCAAAGCCAGTACGCTCTGGAGGCTGACAAACAATTTCTGACACCAGGGCTGCTCTAGTGACCACAGAGAACTTGAAGAGGGTTGAGAAGCAGACGGCCTTGGGCTGAGTTCAACTCTGGGTGACCCATAATATGATAAACCCATTCCTTTGTCATCCCAGTGCTCTGAGACCCAGCTCACACATCCTCAAGCAGCTGCCTGCCTCAGGTCTACCAAGGAAATCAGCTAGGGCTTACAGTCTCGTCTTTGCTCCTCTTCTCCTGGTGTATCTCAGAGATTGAAAAGGTAATGAAATTAAATTACTGGATCTAATGAAGTAGCTTTGATACAAATTTGGGAACTTGGAGGAGAAGGCAGTGAGAATATTTAAGAGACAAAATCCATAACAGTTGGGACTAGTGAGGCAGTTTTTTAGGTAAAAGAAACTGCTGCCACACATGAGGACCTCAGTTGCATCTCTGGAAACCACACCCTCTATACGCAGGCAGTGACTATCATATACTCACCATGACACCTGTGTGCCCTCGTCCCCATGCAATAAAGGTTACTTTTTGGGATCTGGAAAGTATGCTTTTCTTTTTAATTAAAGGATTATTTTATGTGAATGGGTGCTTTGTCTGACTGTATTTCTGTGCAACGTGTGTGTTTCTGCTTTGAAAGAGGCCAGAGGAGTGCATCAGGCAGCCTGCAACAGGAATTATTGAGGTTATGAGGTATCTCATGGGGGGCTGAGAATCAAACCCTGGTCCTTGAAAGAGCAGCTAGTATTCTTAACCACTGAGCCACTTTTTCAACATTGGCAGATTAATGTACTGTTTTTATAAAATATGCTAGCTTACTTATGGAAACCTATGATTTAGATTAGCATTTTTATCTTTCACAGGTATAGAAAATCCAAAAAAAAAGTGGTAGAAAAAATCAGGTTAAAAGAATGATCAGAACAAGACTAACAAATGTTGAATAAAAGACCTCATGGATTTAAATAATTTCATATCTAAAATAAGGTGCAACAATTAAAGCTGATGTTTTAAAAATATGGCAAAAGAAAAATGGACTAAATGGCAGCAGGGTTGAGCTTCCAGCTTTCTGCAAGTACCTGTTTCTGAGTCTGTTTTCAAAGCAAGAAAAAAGACAACTTTGCTTACAAGACGTATAAAAAGAAACAATTAAGAAGCTCCTAAAATTCCAACTCTCAGTAAAGTGGAAGTGTTCAAGGCAGTTTCACAAAGACCCACCGTGCAGAATTCAGTCAATACCAGATTCATGGGATTTCTACCTGTGGTGCCAAAGCATGAATTCAGTAAGTCAGCTTTGCCCAAATTTTGTCTGTCCCAAGGAAGCATCAGACCCTGGTCTGGCTCCTGGAAAGAAGATGTCTAAGCCCATACATTATTCTGCCTCACCTAAATATGTTCACTTAATTGGAGGCTTGGCCCATACCAAATATTTTTGTCCTAAGAGGGACGTTTATGATTGAGGGCCAGACCAGACTTAAGTCTTGACCACTGGCAGGCGGGGCAATGGCAGACAGCTGGGTGAATGTCCAGTACTGTCTACATGGAACATTCATACAAAAGACCCAGGGCATTAAGGACTGGGTGACCTTTCCTGATTAGCAACACTCCACATCTCTTATGATGCATTGTGGATGTGACAGTTTGGGGTGACCATGACTCCACTGTGAGAATGAGATTGAGATTGAAAACTGTACTGTGGCTAGGCATATGCCTAATTTTCATTTTCTGTTCTTGATATTAATTTGCATTTCTTAGCTATAACAAATCATGCTTGCGTTGGGTCCTCCACCCATTATTGTAACTAAGCGTTGAACTGCAGAGCATTCTTTGGAATCCCTTATCAACATTATTTCTGCCTTCAGGGTAGATCCTAGATTCTCTGGCAGTTTGCTCTCAATTTCCTCACACAAGGTTTTTAGATTGTTGGTCCTCGGAGAAGATGAGTTGCTCTGTTTCACTGGACCATGGAATTTTATGTCCTATTGTTAGTCTCTTTTAGAAAACCTATCCAGATCAGTATTGTTTTAAGTGGCATGTGAAATTTATTTAAATAAGTGAACATGAAAGAAAAAAAATAATAGAACCTCTTATCCATAGTAGCAAGTTTCCCATACAGTGTGCTGTTATCAGTAGGTGAGGTTCGTCTCTCACTCAGGAAACTCAGCCTTTGGGATGCTGATGGTGTCAAGTACAGTATGGGATTTATCTCCTTTCAATCTAACATATTCCCACCTTTCCCAAGGCTAACATTTATATTAATTTCTTGGGAAGCCAGGGAGACTACCAGGAAATGCATTCTCTTGGCTCCAAATTCACTCTGTTGACAAAGGTTTCACTTGATTTCTTCTCCCAAGGATCACCCCAAATTATCCACGAGGAAACAGTGGGAATGTGTCAATGGATTAGGCAGGTCTTTTCAAGCCAGCAGTTATATATGCATCAATCCTGGTGTCTTGCTGCTTCATCCTATGAGGGACAATATATTGTGTGTATAGTCTGAGAATAAGGAGAGACAGACAGGGGGGGCTCTGCTTCTTTCAGTGGAGTTAACTACTAAGTGATATTGATTATTTCATCACGGGAATTACATAAATCTTTTGTTCTCTAGGCTGGTGATCCTCCCAAACCATTTAGATTATTCGGATGGCTCCACAGACATTAAACTGACTGAACTTATACAACTTAGGATAATATGGATAATGTAAAAGGAAACTATTATAATTTTAACTTTCAACCGAAAGATAAAATAATAGCATCATGACCTACTGCCATATAGATGTCTTAGGTCACAAAAGGAAGTCTGCAGATCTGCTCTAAGTCTTGTAAGTACACGAAGAGCAACACAGTTTGTAACTGTTGCTCACTGAGGTGTGTTGTGACACCTGTTGAATATATGTCATACTTATTATATTTATATTATCAATAAGTGCATGGAGTAAAAATCACTCCAAACGCTCAGACTGAGATATTTGTGCACTCGTCAGAAGAGTGAATTTTTCTTCTAGGAAGATGCCAGAATATGGATTTTTTTTTTAACCTGATTTCAGGTTGACAGACTAGTTCATTTCTCCAGTGTACTCCTTTTTGATGTCTCCACACACTGAGCCTCCATTTTTCCCCAAAGAACTCAGTAATTGACTATATGGTTACAGCCAAAGAATGTGTACTCCACCTCTCTTTGCGACAAAGTTTGGGCCTACACTTTGATTTTGACAAATTATGTAGAAGAACAGTTTTAAGAATAAATTCCAGAAAGCCATCTCTTTTCCCTTTCATTTGGCCACCAAGGTGTAGGGGCGCTGGTTGAAGCAATGTTTATAGCACTAACGAATCACAGAGTTGCATCTAGGGATTAAGTAGAATCTGAATCTTCCCTAGTGTGTAAATATTCTAAAATTATTTCCTGCACAAGATTCGTGGTTGAAGGTAAGTCTGAAAGTTGAAACAAATGTAAAAAAAAAATGACATATGTCTTTCTTGAATATAAAATTTTGATTGAACACATAATAAACAGAAGGTCTTCATAATATTATAAAGTTAATTTTCAACCATGTCATCTTAGACATATTTAACAAGTTAGATTATTTAATTTAACCCAAACACATACTATCATTTTGTATTTGTGCTTTCTTCTTTCTCAGAAAGGGAATCAGGAGCTTATGCACTCAGAGATGTTAAGACTTGATACTTTGTTGGTACAGAGTTCACACCAAGTCACCTGAAGGCATGAAAAAGAAGTACTTATGGGTGTTGCCCTAAATGATCGATCATAGTCCTTTCATATAAAGTAGTTTTATTAATTGTGCTTCTTTCTCTCTCTTCTCAGGACAGCTAGCAAAAGAATCTGATGCCATCAAACTTTTCTATGTTCTTTTCTTTACATCTTGTGGTTCAGAGTGCATGTCTCAGATGTTAGACAGAGCTGTGTTTGAAGGAACAAAAGGGTGGCCAAAGAGGTGAGAAGGAAGTAAAAACTTTCTTCTTTACCTTTGCTAACTTTTCTGTAAGAAATACCAGACCTGTTCACCTGTTAGAAAGATGGCATTTGAGCTGTAACTGCTTTAATCCATCCTTAGTGTAAAATAAAAGTAAACTGCCTGAAACAGGTTTGTGGTATTGGAGATAGAATTTCTTTCACCAAAATGACAAATGTGTACAAATGGCCTTCCATTTGCTGGAATCAACTAATAAGATCTGTAAATAAGAAAGCTCCCATCTCTGGCTATAGAATGCATTTTGAAACAAACAAACATGGTAGTGCAATCTATACTCTGAGCACTTGCAAAGTAGAGGTGAGAGGATCAGGAGTTTAAGGCCAGTCCCAGTTACATAGTGAGTCTGAAACCAACCTGAGCTATTTGAGGCCCTGTCTTTAAAGCCAAAACAACATATTAGTGTAGTAATATGAGCGGCAGGGGCTTCGTCCCCAGCACCCCGGCCACCTGGCTAGCTTATGCCCCGAAATAACATCACACAAACTGTATTCATTTAAGCACTGCTTGGCCCTTTAGCTCTAGCCCTTATTGGTTAATTCTGATATCCCGATCAACCCATCTCTAATAATCTGTGAGCACCGGTCTTATCGGGAAGATTCTAGCCTACGTCCATCCTTGGTCGGAGCTTCATAGCGTGTGTCTCAGAGAACAGAGCTATCCCCGCATAAGCCCAGGAGAGGGGAGCATGGCGTCTCTGCTCCAGAGAGCAGAGCTGTCAAGTCTGTGTCTGAGGCGTCTTACCTCACTTCCTCTTCCTCCCAGCATTCTGCTCTGTTTACTCCACCCACCTATCTTCTAAGCTATGAGCCCAAGCAGTTTGTTTATTACTCAACCAATGAAATCAACAGATTGATATATGACACTCCCACATCATATTAGAGCATTGATAGTGCATTAAAAAACAAATAGATTATGGAGAAATTAAGAGGAAAAGCTTTTCCCAAGGCTTACCAATTTAGGGGTTTATCAACAGGGCTTTGTTTTTTTAATACATCTGTAGCAACTCTTTAGGTGAGCTTCTCACATGAAAAGGGTCTAGTGAAATGGTACATAAAGCCCCAGGGGCTCTTTACAGATTCCTTGCTGACACACACATCAAACTGGATTTGAATGAAATCCAGACATTATTTCTATTTTAAGTGAAATTAATTGAGCTTTCAACAGCTGTATGATATCTGAGACAGGTATTTGTCAGGACTTTACCAACAAATAGTGCCCTTGGGGAGGCTTGAGGGGCAGGTTGTCAGGAGCAGGGAGGATGAGACCCGAGCGGCAGACCCTAGGTGAACTGCTCATGTGGAGACGCCTGTCTGAGGATGTGCATGCAGTCACTACTTGGCTAATCTGACAGAGCCTCTCCTCACTGTCTATGGGTGACAGATCCTGCTGTTTCCAAAGGTCTGAGAGAGAGTAAGAAAACTGCCCCTGAGAGCTGGTTTTGTGAGTAATTTGTTTGCACTGACAGATTTATTTATTCTGTCCGTATTTGTACTATCAAGGTCCTGAGAGAAATTCCTTCCCAAATGTACTCTGAGATACACTAGTGTCTTTTCTGCTAGGAAATGGTGTTGCTTTTTTGCAGTGATTGGGATTGTCTGTGCAAATGCAGACTCTATCTAAATCACATCGAGGATATAGCATTTATCCTCATAAAGGTTTTCACCTTTCTTGAATCTCTTCCATCTCTACTTATCAATGGTGAAATGTTGAATACAAGGTAGCTGTGAATAATTAGCAGGGACATACATAAAGTTGGTGCCTCAAAACTTCCCCATTGCTTCAATTTTGTTTACTATGGGGCCATGAAATTGATTAATTCCCATCCAATGTTCAAGTATCTCTATTTCAAAGTTTTCAGTTAGGAGTGCTGAAGGTTCCTTTTATTTTTCTGCTGAGCATTTGTGTTTAAACAAAATGTACAATAAAGCAGATGCTGCAACAATTAAAGTCAACTAAGTAGAAAGATGGTTTTGTTGCTTTTAACTGTTATCTAATGTTTGCATATTTTAGTTAGATTTTATCATTAGAACTAACTCAACACTTAGTTTCATAACTTATGTAAGCCCCTGGAATCTCAATGGCTGGTACATACATTAAGTAAAGCAGAAAGTACGAAGAGAGAATTAATTAACATTAAGGACACTTGAAAAAGACATATGGAAACCAAATATTTTACAAGCTTCATAAATATAGAGATATATATTTAAAAGTTTACACACACACACACACACAAGTAAAAGTTTAACTGTAGTTACATTCACAGGGGACAATGCTCATCACAGAAACCATAGGTAACCAAACAAAAAGTACAGTGTCTTGAAATAGCTCCTCTCTAGTGCTTGTTAGGATGAGTCATAGGCCTCCTAAATAATACATGTTACTGACATTTTTCTTGGTTGCCCACAATAATTGATTTGTTGCTGAAGACATGACACATTTTGGCTATAGGTCATGGAGAAGTAAAGTGAGTGTTGACCAAGATGCTTTCTCCCAGTGCCTTGCTGTGTTGGCTTCTGGGGAAGGAAATTCATTAATAGTCACATTACCTGTGAACTCTACAATCTACAATAGTGACCAGTCTATCAGGATACACTTGTAAGTGCAATGAAATGTTAGGTGGGTGATCAACTACTTTATGACCAGATTTAAGACCTGATCCGTAGACATACAAAGTTGTGGAGCTTATAGGATCTAGGAGTAAGCCTGTTGCTATTATTTTGCTAAACTGACAAAGAAGAAAAAACTGACCTCTAATTTTGTATCTCTATACGCATAAGAGGTATCTCAGATTTCTTCAGTTAAGTTTGTGCTGTAGACACTGTTTAATTTAGAAACACAAAACTTGCAATAATTGTCTGTGTAGGGTTCAGTCAGAAATTAAACATCTGTGTTATATCCCCTCCATACAAAGCTCAGGAAACATCATGGAAGAGGGGAGAGAATGATTGTAAGAGACAGAGGTCATGGAGGATCAGGATGAAGCAGTGTCTTTTGGATATGACGGGGTTGTTGTAGCCATGAACCCATGGCAGCTGTGATTGATTGCCTGTATTAGATCTGCAGGAAATCAACATTCTAACTTTGGGAGCTTGGAGTGAGGCTCAAAACTTCATCCCTGGATGAGGAACTACTCACAGTTGATGGTTTCTGTGAAAGGAAGAGACAGTTATTTTTTAATGCTCTGGGTCCTTGAAAGCCGACCCAGCTCAAATGGATGACCTCGTATGCCCAAGTAGATGAGCAGCACAAATTGAACTTGGTGAGTTTTTAAAAATAAAGGATGTGAAGTTGGGAGGGGTGGGTAATAGAAGACGCCGTTGTGAGAGGTTAGGGGTAGGAATGGGGGTGAATATGCGTAATGTATATTGATTGTATGAATGTTGAAATTCTCAAAGAACTAATAAATTGTTATATTTAAAAATCCTCTTCCTATCAACATGAAAATAATATGCAATCCATTTACAGGAGTGCTTAGATTTATTAAAAGCACAACAGAACTCATAGCAGTGTATTTTTTAGAGTATGAAGCTACCATTAAGATTTGGTCAGAAGGGCAGAATATTAAGGTTGAAAGTCAATCTAACTGTTCTTTATAGTAACTTTCTTCTGTGTAATGCTCTTGATATTTGAACAAAAAAGAAAGAGCAGCTTTTAACAACCTGAAACAGATAACTTTACAGATGCTGTAAGTGGAGAAGTAGGTGTTAGAAGTTATGTGTCTTGATCTTTCCTTTGCTTCCTTCACTCTGACATTCTCAGAATGGTTCATTTTTTAATCTCTTTTTTTTCCTACTTCCAGTAGCCTTTAATAATAGTGTGGTAAATCACAGGGTTCATGCTTATACAATTCTTCCAACTACTTCTTATTGTTTTAATACTATTTTGATTAGTTCATTGAGAGTTTCATACAATGTATTTTTTATCATATTGTCCCCCAGCCTGCAGCTCCTCCAAGATTTGCTATCACTTCCCAACCTACCAAACTCTGTGTTTTAGCTGTCTCTTCTCCAATTTCTCTTAAATGCCTGGAACTCAGTATGTGTTAGCCAAATACTCTTGGTTGTGTGGTGTACACTGAAGTATAGTGTATCACAAAATTAGAGAACTTGATTCTTCCCTCTCTGATACCTATGAAATGCTAAGAACTTCTCAGCTAAGCATGGGACTACATGTGCTTTCCTAGATGCCTGTACCCTACCATGCTTCGATTTTGTTTGGCTTGGGTTTGCATAAATCATGCATACCGTCACAGTAACTGAGAGTTCATATATGTATCTGTCATATGTTTATAAAATAGTTTCCTTGAAGTTATTTGTTACCTCTGGCTCTTACAATATTTCTGTCCCTCTTCTGTGAAGATCCCTAAGACTTGAAGGAAGGGCTGTGATACAGGTTTCCTATTTAGGGCTAAAAACTCATAAGTTTCTTACTCTTGTCATGTTGACTGGTTATGGGTCTCGATGTTAATCACCATCAACATAATAAGCTTCTCTGATGAAGGCTGAGGGATGTACTGATCTATGAGTACAGTGATAAGTCATTTTTGAATCATTTTAGAGGTAGGTTCATCTTAGATTATAATACTAGCAAATACTCCTTTAGGTCCTAGTTCTATCTGGTCACAGGTTCTTGACCTTGTGAACAATGCCAGGAGTGGGCTCTCTCTCAAATGGACTTTAAATTCAGTAGGAAAGGGAGTGGTTAACCCATTACATTTATGCCACTACTGCACTGGTATGCACATCTTGTCTGGCAAGTCATTTTTATAGCTCATAGGGTTTAAGCCTGGGTAAGACTGATGATTGCTTTTCTCTTATTGTTGCATGCATAGGAACTTCCAGCTACCTAGTAGAGAGAAAGTTTCCAGGTTTGGAACAGCTTGATTTCCTTTTGTTCTAAGACTCAAGTTTGTGGTAGTTTCAGCAACAGGGTCTTATCATCAAATTCTAGAGCATACTGAAGAGAAATAGTGATAGCCTATAATGTTTGGGGTTTGGGGGACTTCCATTAGACAACAGCTCAAAAAGATAATCATTTTTGGAATTGGGGTTTTGTTTGGCAGTGTGTGCTGTCTAGCTAGGGGTATCATATTTAATTATAGTAAATCTACAATACTTATTATACAGCCACTATATTTAAATTCTTTATATATCTTAGAAATCTTCAACAGCAATGGGTTTCCAAAAAGGTTTTCTGTCTTACCTATCCTGTCCTCCATATTCCTCATTTAACTCTGACTCCCCATCTGCTAGCTACGTTAATCCTTCCCATTTCATTTCCACTTCCCTATTTACTGTACTACTATTTTATAGTTTGGGGAAATGTAAGAAATGTTTCAGTAGAGGCTGCATCATCATGTGAAATGAGCAATATTTAGGTTATCATTTTATTTAATAAAGGAAATGGCCTTTTGTCAGGAATAATACCTGTAGAAAACTTGTGTGAAACAGTAGAACTATATAAAAAAATACACATCCGCTTTTATAGCAGTTCTGTCTTTAAATTTTTGAGAAGTACTATAGCACAGTGGCTAATGTCACTACGCACCAAAAAGGTACTTGGCTTTGTCTTCTTTACATTTTTGCCAGTACTTGCTGGATTTTTGTGTGTGTGTGTGTGTTTCATTCAGAAGCATTCTAACCGGTCTGAAACGACATTTCACTGCAGCTAATTTTCATTCCTTTCATAAAAGTTGATATTCAGCCCTTTTATATTTACTTGTTGACTATTGGTGTGTTTTACTTTGGAAAGGATTATTTAATGATTTTGCCACTTTTAACTCAAGTCCCTTGCTTTCACACTCTTAAATATTTAAACATATTTTGGATATTAGCTACTATCGGGTACATGGTTTGCAAATGCCTTCTTGTTTTGAAACTCATCTTTTCATTTGTTGTTTCCTTTGCTGTCTTTCTCAGTTCATAGAAATCCTACTTATCTATGGGTATCTTTGTTAACTGAGTTTTTTGTGGTCAGAATGAAATAAATTCAATATCCAGATCAATATCAGCCATGTTCCTTCTATGACTACTTATAGATATCATTTTTTAATATCTCAAGACTTTAAAGATCATTTTATAGTAAATTTTTATTTACTTTTTTATATAATGTAAAATAAAGATCCAACGTTATGCATTTACATATGAAAATGTATTTTTCCATACATTTTTTGAATATATTCAAATTTTTTTTTTCTCTTTCATGACCTTGGCTCCTTTGTAAAAACCTAGCTTTTTGTAAATGTAAGAATTTGTTTCTGGATTTGCTAGTATTTTTCCTTCTTTGATATGCCTGATTTATTTTAGGTCAATACTTTGAATTCTATATAGCAATACCTTTTAAAAGTATTTGGGGAGCAAATAATGAAATAGATGTTCCCAGCTTTATTTTGATTGCTTTCAATGTCTTTGATAATTTCACTCAACTTTTAAAATTGCATTATATTACTTTTGTAAAAAAAATATTATTGAAAATTAGATAAAATTGCATTACATCTGTATATTGCTTTGGCTGGCAATTCTAATTCTTGAAAAATTTCAAAGGAAATGAAATTAGTATGTTGAAGATCTATGTGTTGGCACTCACATGTTCACTGAAGCACTATACACATATGCCAATGTTTGGGAATGAACTAACATCCAACAGATGAATTAATAAAAAAAAAAAGGATACCCTTTGATCTCTAAAAAGAAGAAAATCATGTCCTTTTCCACAGCATGAAATGCCCTATGGGACATTATGTTAGAGAAAATAATACAGTGATAAAACATGAATATTTTATTTTATCATTCATATGTCCAATCTAGAAGAGCTGAGCTCATAGAAGACAAGGGAGATGACAAAAGCCTTACCAGGCTCTTGACAGCAAGAGAAAAGGATGGGAAATTTGGCCAGTAGGACAATGTTTCAGGTGGACAGAAAGGTTATATTTTGTTGAATTATTATGAAACATGACAATGCAATGAAAATTGCTAAAAGAATAGCTTTGAAATATTCGCTTTCTAAAAAGCCAATACAAACAGTAGAGAAAAATCCTGGTGCCACTCCCAGTTACCCCTCAGTCTGCCCTGGCCATGCAACTGTCAAAAGCGTTCAGAGGGACTAGTTTGGTCCCATGCTTGTTCCTTCCCTGTTTGGCTAGAGTTGGTGAGCTCCCATTAGCTCAAGTAGACTGTGTCAGTGGCTGTCCCCATCATGGTCTTGACTTCTTTGCTCATAATCTCATTCCTCCCCCTTTTCAACTGAACCCAGTGTTCCGACGCTGGTCTCTGCCTCTGTTTCCATCAGTTGCTGTATGAAGTTCTATGGTGATATTTAAGATATCTGTCAATCTGACTACAGGTCAAGGCCAGTTGAGGCAACCTCTTCTCTATTGCTTAAGGTCTTATCTGGGGTCATGTTTTGTACATCATAAATACACATGATTTAAAATTTTCAGTTAAATTTAAAAATTCACATAATTCATATCGAATAAATTATTGTATGGTTGTAAAAACGCTTTGTTTAAATGATTGACATAACTTCACATCTGGGCTCCTTAAACTTGACACAATATATTGAAATGAGAAATAGATTTGTAGAGACATTTGGAATTCAGCATTTCATTGTCCTGTCTTTAGAAAGCACCACACATCTGGGCATCTTTTCCATCTTGTAATTAATAATTAAAAATATTAATTAATTTAGCATTTGTATATGAGCCTTCTCTTTTGATAATATGTAGATCCCATGAACCCTTGCTCTTGTCCACAGGAGTCCCACTCTTCTTATTAATTTGTATCCTCATGCTCCTTTCTACAGTTGTTGACTTGGCAACAGTTTTCTTCTGTGAAACAGCATGCGCATTGTGCTAGTTAACAGGATTAGCTCTGTGGAAACCCTCAGTAAACAGAGAGAGGCCTCTTAAGAAATGTCTTTCTCTGTATCACTTGTCTTTTGGCCACCAAGGTTTGACACCACTTCAAAATCCGAACAGTTTTTGAAATAGCTGTTTGCAAGTGAAATGCATTGAAATAAATGATCTTTTTATTAATGGGGTTAACTCAAAGTGATACAAGCCCATATTCATAAAAACAGACTGCATTACAATCTGTGACCAACAGGTGTCAGTGGTTCCCAGAAAGTTCCGCCGCAGCATGCAGCTCACACAAGAGCTGGCCCTTATTCTCCACACGTGTTGTATAAAACACAGTGGAGCTCAGCTGATTGATGGATTCCTCTGTTTGCTGCTCTAGAAACAAAATTACTTTATTCAATCGGGTTTAGAATTATATGTATAATGTACATTTATTTATTATTCTGCACCGAAATACAACATACACCAATAACTGATTTCCCTTTTGTTGAAGGAGGTTGAGAAGTAATGATGCATTGAATGTATTAACTCTTCTAACTCTTTATCCCTGTGGATGTTTTAAAGAAATTACTTCAGTTATTTCTGACAGATTTCCATTTGGCTAACACACTTAACTGGATTTTTGTTGTTATTTAGAAGCGAGACACACCAGAACTGTGGCAGTTTGTAAAATTCGCAGTAAGACCTTCTGACAACACCATGTCTGATAGTCCAGCAGTGGCTTCTCCCTCTTTTTGAGGAGGGCATTTTCTATTGTGTGATTTGGCATGCCCTCAAAAGTGTATGAGCACATATTCATTGATTAATTCATGCTTTTCTAATATGACCTTTATCAAAGAGCACAACACCACAAATAAAATGGAGAAATCTATATATTTAAGCAAAAGGTTATAGAGCAAATCAGGGACATTTGAAGATTATTTTAGTAATGAATCTGCACACAGCATTTTCCTAACTTCATGCCGTGTAGCACAGACTATCAGTGTTGAGAATGGTCCTCTGACCCTCCTTGCTGCAGTAGAGCTGATGGGAATTAAAGAGAAATGAACCTTTATGTATATTTAGTAGAAATATAAATTATGCTGTTACCAAGAATCTATGCTTGGCTCTTGTTGTTGTGGGTCTAGCAGCCTTTTATTTATTTTTTTAAAGCTTTCTTAGACTTTACATGGAAATTCTTGCCCCACACTGGCACGTCAATCTGTTGGCAGAGGTCCCCTGTTGGTTCCAAGCCATTCAGACTTGAAATAACCACACAGAGACTGCACTAATTAAAACACTGCTTGGACTATTAGCTTATACATATTTCTACCTAGCTCTTATACCTTAAATTAAGCATCTCTGTTAATCTGTGTATCACCATGTGGTCGTGACCTACGGGCAAAATTTTGGCAGGCTGTGGCAGAGGCATCTGTCTCCTGTGGCGGCTATATGGCTTTTCACTGACTCTGCCTTCTTTCCTCCTCTATTTGCTTGGAATTCTGGCCTTGTTCTTTTATACTAAGTTACTGGCTAAAACAGCTTTATTCACTAACCATTGAAAGCAACTCATAGACAGAAGGACTTCCCACACCATTGAGACCACCAATAGTACAAATATTTCGGAAAAAAGTCTAGAAGTTTTTTTTTTTTTTAATTTAACAAAAGAACCATATGATTTAGCACTCTTGCTACTTGGCATATAAACAAAGAACAGCAAGTATTGTACCACAGAGGCATATACATTCCTCTGTTTGTTGCAGCATCATTTACAACTGCCAATGGAAACATCCTGAGTATCCATCAAGTGGCAAATTATAAAGACAATAAGGTAAGTATACAATAGGAATAGTAGTCAGCCAAAGAGATTAAATTCTTTTTCATGTATGACAAGATTAATGAAATGGAGATCTTTATTTTATATGAAATGAGTCAACAGCAGAGAGGCAGGTATCAATAGTGGAATCCCCAAAATTTAATTCATAGAAGTTAAGGGTAGAAAGGTGGTGTTTGGAAAGCAACAGGGAGAGGAGAGAGGCAGGAGGAGGTTGGTTAATGGGTACCATGTTGCAGTTAGAGAGAGAAGAGTAGTTTGCTTTGTTGTTACTATGTAAGAAGGTGATTGTCATGCATTCCAGTAATCACTACAATGAAAAGGAACATGAAGACTCCAACCAAAGACCAAAAAGAAACATCAGGAGCTGTGTGGTGATCTAAACATTGCTGGACATGCATATGTATCAGATCACTTGATATCTAATGAATAATGGTCATCTGCTTCAGTGCCAGTTAAAATTAAGTGCAAATGAAAAGAACAGTCCTTTAATACCTGGACCAATCCACTTTACTGACATTTTTTGGAAGTAATAGTTAGCAGCCTTTTCTGAAAAAAATATAACACAAGGTGGATTTCTAAATGCACCTAGTGGAAACAGCCTGCATATGTTAATTTCCTTTTGCAGATAAGTCAGCTCCCTTTTAAAAATTACTTGACTCAAATTGTTGGCAGTAACAAAGTTGAAGATCTTAACTCTGTACTTGACAGTAAGGCAGAAATCTTCATTATATCTATATTACAGCTCTGCATACCCAGGAAGGACAATAAATTTGTATTTCGGCATGTAAGCTCAAAGGAGAAATTACATCGAAAAAAGATTAAAGAAAAATTATCCATCCTTTGATGTATCAAAAAACTCACAGTGTCAAAATGCTCTTTCAAATTATGAATGTGAAGTGATCCAGTTCTGAAGCCTCAGGGAGCAAGTTTATGTTTTAGCCTTCTACAAAGATGCTTCTTTAGAAAGCCTCATTAACTGCCTAAGAAAATTGAAACACTCTGTGTATCAAACCATGTCTGCTAAACAAACCCTGTGCTGAATTTAACCAAGATATTGCCACATATCTAGTAGCTTTTGAATATTTGATTCATTCACCAATGAATAAATACAGAACTAACATTCTTTTTGTCTGTTTTGCTTTAGCATTTAACACTTACCTGGGCTGAAGAGTTATCATGTGACCTAACGGAATGTAGAGAAATTTGACAGAGTTGGTTTTGTTTCCTTCAGTTTCACTCATTCTTAAAAACGTGTATGTGTGTATGTGGTGTGCGTGTGTGTGTGTGTGTGTATGTGTGGGCATGTTTTATATATATGTGTGTGTGTGTGTGTGTGTGTGATATGTATATATGTGTGATGTGTGGATATGTGGATGTGTATTATGTATGTGTCTATACACTTCAAAGATATTCCTAACATTAAACCCATTTCATATTCTGCAAAGTCCTAGGAAGAAGTATAGAAATATGTCATATATTAAGAAAGTGTTTAAATGTCATCTATAATTAATATAAACACAATCATATAATTATATTAATATAATTTATTAAACACAAAAATATAATTAATTAAATAAATAGAAGATTCTACAGCACTCTTTTTTTTTCTAGAAATATTTCTGTTGGGCTCCAGAAATAGTATTTCTTTTAATGAAATTATGCAACATAAAGACTCCAAAAATCTGACAGTCTGCAATTTTTATTTTATTGAATATAATATAAATATTTGAATTGTAAACTATTACTTCGATTCCTAAGGAGAGTAAATTACAGCATCCTTCTGGGTCGATTGAAGCTTCTTTGTTGAAAATAAAGGAACAAAAAGCAAAATAAGATGTGGGGAGGTTAAGACGATACAGCAAGCAAGTTCAGTGTAATGATCTAGAGCTTGATGCATCTGTAGACTGACTCTGTCATGCAGTTTTTTAGATTTCAGCACCCCCCAAGCAGAAAGTCAACTTCTCTGTGATGTTAAGGCTCAATTCACTCTGCTTTATAATGAAAAGAATTGTATCTTTGGCTTTATAAATCAGAGTTGTGCTTTGGTTAAACTGATAAGCATTTTCAATTTTCTGTACAGAGTGTATTTGCTTCCTGAGAGTTATGTTATATAAAGAACAAAAAATGAGATTGGAAATACAACTTCGACCAAATGACATTTTCACATATCTTAGGTTGATTCCTGTGATGCTTTTGGGTTTAAATGTTTTGTATAAGTATGGGAGTATGACACAGATTGCCAGTGTCAACTTACTGTGCATATTGTGTGTATTTCAGGAATGCTGGGGGCACTGTAGAGAATAATGTAAAGAGAAAGATATTGATGTTGGTGAGATTTTTATCCTCATGTACTCTATATAACTGAAAACTTATCTATTCTGTTGTAAGTTTTAGATAATGAAATTTTAATAAAGATCAGTATTTACATAAGGTTGTGATTATCCAGCAGACTGAATCAGAAACACCTGGGTTTGTCAGATTTTTTTTCCCAATACTATCAAAGAGGTGAAAGATCTCAGTTTCTCCCAGTAGATTTTTGTCTTTATTTGGGGACTGCTGAGTTCTACTGTATGGAAGGTATGCCTGGAGTGGAGCAATAGAAATTAACAGCAGAACAAAAGTCCTAGCATCATTTCTGATGACATCACCTGAACCATGGCACTATTCCTTTTGAGTTCCATATACGTTCTTTAGTTATGATGACTGAAAACCTGAATAAAAATGTTTGCTAATTAGGAATATTGAAATAAATTAAATAATCTTTGTATTATTTTGATGCTGGCAAATGCGGTGTGTTAAAATATTTGCTTTGTGATATAAAGTCCTTTGTGTGCTTTATGTTTAATATTCTGATTGTAACTTCACTACCATCTCTTTATGAGTCTGTTAAGTCACTTTAATATTATTATAGCTCTCAAAGTACTTCCTTTCTTTATTCTAAGTATTATTATGAGCACTATTCTGATTAGTGATTGGGAATAAAAATATAGAAACACTTTTGTGAAACTCTGACAGCTAAAGTTGTAGAGGACAGTGAAAAGGCTGCCTGACTCTAAAATGCCATTTCATAAATGAGAATTCTCAAGTGCTTTCTAATTCATTTTGTGTAGCATTGATTTATAAATAATCCTAGACAATTGCAAGCTTAGATATTTGAGATAAATCAGTATTTTGCTATTCCAAGCATCAGCAACTTTTGACCTCAGAATTTACTTGGTGTTTAACTGAATACTGCCAAATTCATTGTCTTAGTTTAACTAGCAGCTGCAGGAATGAGACTAGTCCTTGTTTAAGTAAAATGTGAGGAATCATGCTGAGCAACCTATATGTCAGATGAAAATGAAGAACTAGCTTTGATTTAGAAATTAGGACCAGAGGAGAAAGATGATTGCTGTCTGCTGAAGAAATTGGAACCACCCTCAAAACAAACAAAACAAAACAAAATCATGTCTGTGACATCTCAGTAAAGCTGTACATTTTCTTACATATATCTTACATGTAGAATGCTTATTTGACAAAATATACCATTACATGTGGCAAGAGTGCCCTTAGTGCTGTCCATCTCTTTGCCTGGGGGTTTTCACTTTTGAGTTTTGACTGTTTATCATGAGTGCCACAGTTAGGATTGCCTTCTTCTATGTGTGCCTTCTTCTGTGCGTATGCACCTCTTCCCTAGTTAAAACTTACAAATACTTGGTTATCTTTCTTTCTAATAGATAAGCAAATTTTTGTAAGTTATAAGGTTTTGCTTGGTTAAAAGTCTTTAAGATCTAAGAAGGTTCAGGACATTGGACTAACAGGCATCCATCTAACAATATGTGGACAATGCTCCCATTTCACTGGGTCAATTCTTTCATCTTTTGGAGTACTTTTGGGGTCTTTGGTAAATTTGATCTGTGTGAAATGTTTTGATTGAGAAAGGGGGCAGTTCTTGCTGGTAGGACTCAGTATTACTACAGGGGCAAGGCTTATGTTTTTCCTGTTGATTCCACGTGTTTATAAAATGCAAAAGAGCAGATGCTAATTTTCTTATAACAGAAAAAGACCCAATCATCCTAGAATAACAGAAAGCAAAGACTTAACAAACATATTAGTTTCTCAATGTAAAGAAAGCTTTCTTCTGTATCTTTCATTGCAAATTGTTTACATTTGAAGGATAATTCAACAAGTATCATTCAAAATGAACACAATAAACTGCTTGCCACCTAGTTCTAAAGTTGAAAAATCCAGTTTACTATAGTTTATGTTGTGTGTGCTTTCCTCTAGGCTTGTGGTGGCCAGTGAACAAGTTTGAATGCTGTTCCTCAGATACTGGCTACTGTTTTTGGAGACAGGGGCCCTCCCTGCCCTGGCACTAGTCAAATAGACTGGCTGACCCACAAGACCCATGGATTTATTGTCCACTGCTGGGGTTGCTAGCATGTGCTGCTAAATTCAGAAGTTTTTAGTCTGTATTCTGGGTTCAGAGTGTGGTCCTTACGCTTGCAAGTTTACCTACTGAACTGTCTGTCTAGCATAAGCCATAAATGCATTGTTTAATAATTATTTTAAAGTTTCCTCTTGAGGTATTTCAGTGGGACTCAGATATTGTAATTGTCCATAAACAAGATCAAATTACATTTGGAGACCAAGACCTGTTAGAATAGACTCAATGCATGCAGCAAATTATAAGAATGGTAGTGTATAATTATGTGAACAAACCAACTGGAAAAAGATTGCTAAAATTATTAAATATCTCAATATTCATATAATTCAGCTAAAACTGATATAGACTGTGCTTTCAGATTTTATCAGCAGTATTCATTACAAATGAAGTGAATTAGATAATTCGTACAAAAAAGAGAAAATGAGGTTGGAAAGATGGTTGAACATTAGTAGCACTGGATGATCTTCCAGAGACTCTGGCTTTTATCCTCAGCACCCACATGGCAGCTTATTCTGTCTCTAAAGCCAGTCCCAGGGAATATGACGCCCATCTTGGTCTCTGTGGGCACCATGCACACATGTGATGATATATGTTTGGAGAAAATACTCATACACATAAAAAAGTAAAATAGTTTTTTTAAATAGAAATAAAAAAGTAAATTAGTTCTGAATATGTGAAACGGCTCTCAGTGAAAACACAGAATCCTGTTTTTAAAAATAGCATGATATTTTCCCATACAATCAAAAAAAGTAGACCAACTTCAATGTCATTAAAAAAATCTTTCATTTTTATACAGATTAATTCACATTTGTACATATGTCACTTTTAAAGGTTGACAAGTCAAGGTTAGAGCACAATTTTGTGTGAAAATATCTGGATATTGGACAATATACAGTTTAATTGTGAGATTCTTTCTTTCAGCAAAGACACAGGTATCAGAATTGACATGTACTAAATTTCCCCCCATTATTGTATGTAAAAATGCAGTTTCTTCTGCTATAGTAAATACAAAGAGGAACAAAAGCAGCATCAGCCATGTAGGAACACACATAGGGTTAAACTGTTCTTTCTCAAAGAAATGTAGACCTAAAATATTCCTAAAGGTCACATGCCATCTCTTCAGCCCATTTAAGGCCTCTGAAATGCCACTCTGAAGTAAAATAACTACCTCTCCAGAAGAGTCATTCCATTAGAGAGCCAACGAACATCAGCCCAGAGATAAATGGGGGAAGAGAAAATTGATTTTGCACTTGTGCTGTAAGTGTGGTCAAATGTTACAGGCCAGCACATCAAATAGGATTCCAGAGACATTGTGCCCGGAAAATAACAACAGAGAGAATGTGGCTAAACACGGTTTAATCATGAGGTCTGCTGTGCTCCATATATCATAAAATATTTACTTACTCTCTTTTAACATCCACATCCACTTGTCATTTTCCTTGTTAATAAATGCATCTCCCACTTCCTACAGCTGGGACTTTATATCCTAACTCATCAGCGCCACTGTAGTCAGAGATCAACTGAAAGGTCCCAACAGTGACTCATATTTTATTTGATTTAAGATATAGAAGTGATGCATTCAGAGGATAGTTTAATTAAAATTAATTTTTGATGATTCAGGCTCAAGGTAAAAGTATTACTCAGACTGAAAAAATATTAAATAATATATTCTGAAAATATTGAAATTTACTGAGCTTCTGAGAGTAGAAAAAGAAAGTTGGATATACCTTCCAACTTTCCATGGTTCTCTTGCTTTCTACATGACACTTGAGAGGCAGCCATGATCAGTAGGCTCTATTTCTGTCCCTGTATGTAAGAGGTAGAAAGGAATCGGCCGTGATGAATGCGGTGCAGTGGATTCTTTCCTGACTGCACTAAAGAGTCTCTCAGGATAAACAGGAAGCCAGTCAATGACATTATTAAAAGCCCCTGTGTCCTCTTGGCAGCGTAACAAGGAAGTTGTAGCTAATATTTTTTTTCCTCGTATACACATTTAGTGCTTATTGACATTTAGACCAAGATAGCTGTTTTCCAAGTATTGCTGAGCAAGTGAGCAAGTCCAAGGAAAATTGCAGGGTGGGTAAAGTTAGAGGGAAGGAGAAAGATTAGAAAATCAAGGTCTTCATTAACAATACCCAACAGAGCAGAACTGAGAATCCTTTTGCTCTCTTCCCCCTTCCTTCCTTCCTGGCTGCTTCATTCTGTACCTGTCAGCTTCATGATCGCATAATACCTGCCCATGACAGTATCTTACTTTTTTTCTGTTTCCCCATGGAAGACACAAAAGATTTTAAAAACATTCGTATTGTTCATACGTGAGTCTATGTTGTGGGTTGTACTAAAAGTTTCTGATCTACTATATGGAAAAGACAAGCACTGAGCCCAGCTTCAAGTGTGATTTTGAGAGAGTTGGAAATAAAGTTCTATTCTGAACATTCTCTTGAAAAAAAATCTACTTTAATTATGTTAATTTTATTTTTCTTTTGGTTTTGAGATTATGATACAATAATATTATCTCTCCTTTCCCTTCCTCCTTTCAAACCCTCCTACACATCCTTTCTTGCTCTCTTTAAAATCCATGGTCTCTCTCTCTCTTTTTTTCCAGATTCTCCACTTTAAATGCTTTGCTATCTGCAATATTTTTTTATGAAGTCAAAATTGAATCTAAGAATTTGGAAACATAGATTTATTTTCTTAGTTTAGAGAATAATGAGGACCTGTGTATCATGATCACTTTGGGGACAGAATGACCCTTTCATGGGGCTCAACTGTCACATATCCTTCATATCAGATATTTATATTATGGTTCATGGCAGTATCAAAATTACAGTCATAAAATAGAATAAATTTTATGGTTGGAGATCACCACAACATAGGGAACTGTACTAAAGGGTCAAAAAATTAGGATGACTGAGAAGCAATTATGTAGTGAGCTAGCATCGAGTGCCTTTCATTAAAAGTTGTTTTTAAAAATTATATGAATTTTTATATTTGTGTGCACTGCAGCACATGTATGAGGTCAGAGGACAAGTTAAAAGGGTTAGTTTTCTCCTTGTACCTGTGGGTCTTGCAGATAAAAGTTTTCATCACTCTAGGCAACAATTGGTCTTAGCTGCTGAGCCATCTCACTGGCCTTGAAGGTAGATCTCTTGAGAGTGATGATGGAATTTCAGAGCTCAGTAAATCCTCAAGGTCGTCTTGTTTTTCTGTACCTCCTGAGCTTCTGTTGAAACCATGTGACTGAAGAAATGATGACTCTCAAACTAATGCAAAAGATGCCAATCCTTACTAAGTCTATACTGCTTCTATTGCTCTTTGGGTTGCTAGCTCCATTGGTCCATCTCCCCTTTGTTTTGACCTTATCACATTCTTTCTTGACATGCAATTTTGAACTTGGGTCAATGTAACATTATATGCTTCCCTTTACTAAAAGAATAAAGTACCCTTTGTGTTTAATATTTGTTTTCTCATATTAGTATATATTGGAGAGTCTATACATTTTATGAATGTTAAGGTATGCAAAAAAAAGATAATTCATAATTTACTTGTTTCTGTTTCATTTAATGATACTACTGTGATTTGGATTTTCTGTATTGCTTGATTGTTTTGGACCTCTCTCACAGTCTCTCTCTCTTTCGCCTCTCTCTTTCTCATCTGTGTGTCCCCTTTTTCATTTTCTGTTAAGTTTTTTTTTATTCTGTGTTGTTGTATTTAAAAGTTAAGGAATTTGTAATTCAGACCCAGAAATGAATCATTTATCCTGACCACAGTAATGTTGAGCCGGTAGTTGGGACCTCCTGCCAATTCCACAGAAACTTTGGAAATAGAGTTGGCATGGGAAGAGTGGCTTTCTGAATCCATGTTGAGGACACTTTCCATTGCATACTATGGCTATCCAGAAATTATAGGCAATAAATTCCCTGTGCTCTTCTCAAAGACACTGTTTGGTATATCACCATGGTTTTTACCTTACACTGTATCCTAGGAAGCACCATGTACCCTGCATCCATTGCCTTTCTCCTTTTTTTTCCTGCTGTTTGCACGACTTTTTTAAAAATTTTATTTATTTATTAAAGATTTCTGTCTCTTCCCCGCC
>NC_022035.1:6877050-6881430 GCF_000317375.1 Microtus ochrogaster | reverse complement strand
ATGTTCATAGCAGCATTGTTTGTAATAGCCAGAACCTGGAAACAACCTAGATGCCCTTCAATGGAAGAATGGATGAAGAAAGTATGGAATATATACATTGCCTTTCTCTTAAGATGTTACAACAGATGCGGCATTTCAACTTTCAGTGTCAAGAAGCTATGAGCATAGATTAAAATAGATAGTAAACCATGCTATCATTAGTTTTAAAAGTAGTAGTATAAAACTTTGATTCTTTGGTGGGACTTTTTCTAAAAGAAACCATTTTTTTGGTTATCTGTTAATTTTAAACATTTAATTCTACTTGCATGTAACAATGAAAACATATTCTCTATCAGGTAGATTATGTTCACGTTGTATGGAAAGAGAGCAAGTGTGAATATATCAGACGTGATCTTTGTACATATTTTTGTCTGTCTTAAAATCTGAAAATGGAGAGACAGGCATCTTGGAAAGAGAATTACTTTCTCAGTCTTATGCTGAGTACCATGTCTAGTCTAGTTATTTTAATCTATTGTATTCACAGCTGCAAACATTTTATAAATGCTAATTAGATGAGGAGTCACACCACCCATTCTGACTTCCAGGGCTTGGCCACACAGCAAGACTATTTATGTTGCCTAGGAATCTCTCACTACCTATTAAAGACGCAGTTTGCTTAACTCACATATTGTTGACTCTTGAAGCAGTTTTTATGAGTTCATGATCCACATCACCTTTAGATTTTACTTACACTGCATGCTATAGCTTCTCTTTCACATGTAGAACACTGACAACACAGCCTGCTTCTTGGCAAGTATTGAGATCTAGAGTTAAGATAGCAGCTTCAGTTTCTTTGCTACCATGGCTTCTATCCATTGGCCTCCTTCATGATTCCATGAGAATGTTAAGTTTACAATGTGAAGCTCAAATGTGAATTCTTCATTCATCAAATATTTGCATAGATAGATAATCTTCAGTCACTTCAAAGAACTGTAAAATATGGCATATAAACAAATTAGGGTTCTGTTGATGTGAGACATGATTGCTCCTGGCAGCACTGATCTATTCCCAAGAGAATGTTAAGTGCTGAAGACACTCCACTTGGAGTTCACTTTCTTCTTGACAAAACTGGCATTTGTGCAAGGAACTGCCCATGCCTCTACCACTGATAAAATACACAGTTTCCAGACTGGACAAAGAGGATACAAAAAAACCAAACAAATGTGGAAAGGTAGAGAGAAACATGAATTTTTAAGGGATTTATGATTCTATCTTTGCATAGTAGAAAACTATGAAACTTAAATTTATCTAGGAGATAGAATAAAAATAAGGAAACTATTCTTATCTTAGCCAGATTGAAATCAATTTTCTGTTATCAGTGAACCAAGATAATAGCTGGGTTTGGTAAAAGTTTTTCTTAGGATGAGATCACACATGTTTAGTTTTTTTGTCAACCAGATAGTCTCTATTGTAAATGTTTAACTCTAAGGCAGCTATTGATTTTGTGTTAGTGGATGGGTATTCACTATGCACTCAAACTTTATTTACAAAAGCAAGCGATAGCTTGAAAGATACTTTGGTTGCTCTGTGGTAGAGAAAAAAAAAACCTGTATAAAAAAGAATACAATTGAAAGCTTGGCCTCGTTTTGTTTGTTTGTTTGTTTGTTTTACTATTTTTTTTTTTTTTTTGGTTTTTCGAGACAGGGTTTCTCTGTGGCTTTGGAGCCTGTCCTGGAACTAGCTCTGTAGACCAGGCTGGTCTTGAACTCACAGAGATCCACCCGCCTCTGCCTCCCAAGTGCTGGGATTAAAGGCGTGCGCCACCATCGCCCGGCTTTTTTCTGTTTTTTGAGACAGTGTTTCTCTGTAGTTTTGGAGCCTGTCCTGGAACTAGCTCTTGTAGACCAGGCTGGCCTTGATCCACCTACCTCTGCCTCCCAAGTGCTGGGATTAAAGGCCTGTGCCACCACTGTCAGGTGATTTTTTTTAATATTAAATTATTATTATTTATTCCATTTAAAAAACAAATAAAAAGGGAAAGATCATTTCACTGGAATTCCTCCTTGGTACTGTCTAACACTTTAGAAAGTGGAAAACATAATTTGATAAATTATCACTTAAACACTCAAGGTATTTTTATTTGTCTATTTATTATTTATTTATGTATTTATTAGTTATTGAAGAAAAATTTTATATGATTTATTCTGATGGTGGTTTCCTCTTCCACAACTCCTCAAAATCTTCTCCATCTCTTCAACTACCTAACTCCAAAACTAAAACAAATCATAATTTAAAAAAATAAAGAAAAATCACAAGAAATACATACATTCATAGGCACACAAACACATAAATGCATGCATACACATAAATCATGAAAGCATAAATTTAAAAACTGTAACACGCAAGCAAAAGTCCAACACGAAAAAAAATGACTAACCAAAAATATGAGAGAAAAAGTCTATAAAAATATCATTGAATTCATTTTGTGCTGGTCATCTGTTGCTGGGCATTGGGTCTACCCTTAAGTGTCATTTCTATAACAGTGAGACTCTATTGAGAAGAACTCATTTTTCCTTAGGAAACAGATGTCAGTTGATGGGAGCATGTGTCCACTTCCCCTTCTCATCATTGAGACCCTGTCATAGTCAGTTTCTATTGCTGCAGTGAGACTCCATGACCAAGAACAAGTTGTGGCGGAAAGGGTTTATTTGACTCAACTTTCATATCACCATTCATCATCAAAGGACATCAGGATGAGTACTCAAGCAAGGTAGGAACCTGGAGATATGAACTGATACAGAGACCATGGATGGGTGCTGCTTACTGGATTTCTCTCATTCTTGCTTTGCCTGCTTTCCTATATAACCCAAGACCACCTTCCCAGGGATGTCACTACCCACAATTGTCTGGGCTCTCCCACAACAGTCACTAATTAAGAAAATAATATACAGAGCTTCCTTCACTAGGATTGTACAGAAGCACTTTCTCAATTGAGGCTTTCTCCTCTTCAGTGAGTCTAGCTTGACACAAAACTATCTAGCACAGATTCTACCTGGCTTGAATCTGTGTAGGCCCCACGCATGCTTCCACAGTCTCTGTGAGTTCATATGTGTGTCATTTCTGCTGTGTCTGAACACACATTTCAGTGTGTTCCTTGGTGTTATCCATACTCTGTCTCTTATAATCTTTATGATCCTCTTCCACATAGCTTCTTGACATCTCAGGAGAGATGTTTGATTAAGACATCCTATTTAGGACTTAGTATTCTAATGTCTCACACTTTCTGCAATGTGTCTAGTTGTGGGTCTTTTTGCTAGTTCCCATCTGCTACAGGAGGAAGTTGTTCCACTGATGACTGAGATCCATGACTATAGCAGAATGTTCTCAGAAGTCATTTTAATGCTATATATTAACAGAACAATAGTATTTGGATTTCTTCTAAGAGCAAGGTCTATCCAATCTCGTGTTCTTGTCTATTGGGTAGTGTCAGGCATAAGATCTACCTTGTGGAGTGAGCCTTAAATGCAATCAAAAAGTAGTTTGTTACCACATTATTTGTGTCAGTATTACACAAACACATCATGCAGGTACATTACTGTTGTAGATCACAGGGTTTGTAGCTGGGTTAGTGTTTATTTTTCTCCCATGGTAGTGTTCAGCATGTAAAGTACTTTTCAGTACCATGAACAGTAACCAGCATTGTGAGATATTTGTACACTGTGTAAAGAGATATTGCTGTTACTGGTTTAATAAAGGGCTGAATGGCCAATAGCTAGCTAGTAGGTATAGATAGGATGTCTCTTAAGCCAACAACCCAAACATATTTAGCCCATTGGTTAAACTTAGTTTCATATAGTGGCTAAAAATGTCTAGTTGGGACATTTTCTCCTTGTTTGATGACTCTGTTTAGATTCTTTTATACATGTATATCCTTAAGAAGATTCTACAGTAGTAGGAGGTTCCCATATAATACCTCAATAGACAAGGTTAATTGCTCTTTTTTGTATTCTCTACCTTACCCATCTCTTCCCTACCATCTCTGTTTAATCTTTGTGTTCTTATCTCACATCCTGTCTCTCTATAACTATGTTCTCTATTTCCTCTTCCTGGGGATATATTACCTTCCCCTATCCCTTAATTTATTCCTAACCTCTTGGGTTATACATATTATAATACACATATTTAATACTTAAAAGCTAATATCCACATATAAGAAAACACATGCAATATTTGTTTTTAAGGGTCAGGGTTACTTCACTCCAGATGATTTTTTTTCTAGCTCTATCCATTTTCCTGTGAATTTTATTTTATTTTATTTATTTATTTTTATTTATTTATTTATATTTTTTTTAGTTGTTGAAAAAAAATTTCCTGCCTCCTCCTCATTTCCCATTTCCCTCC
>NC_022035.1:6869880-6876885 GCF_000317375.1 Microtus ochrogaster | reverse complement strand
CTCCCACAAAGCCAGTTCATGTATTAGGATCAAAACCTAGCGCCATTGTTTTTGGCTTCTCATCAGCCTTCATTGTCCGCCATGTTCAGAAAGTTCAGTTTCATCCCATGCTTATTCAGTCCCAGTCCCGCTGGTCTTGGTGAATTTTATAATTTCCTTTTTAACAGTCTCTATGTATTTATAATGCTTTTCTTTAGCTACATTATATGCTATGTGAAAAGTTATTTTAAAAAAATCACTGTTTAAGATGTTTGGGTAAAATTTCTTATGTTTAGTATGGGACACTTAGAACACCCTGTAGCTTTGTGCACTGATCCCATAGTATGCTTCTGCCATTCAAAATTCATAGTGCCACTTTTATTTGATTGACAGTTTTCATGCATAGAGTTTCAAGGGCAAGAGTCACACTAACTACTGCAAGCTACATTAGTTTTTATAATATATAGATGTTTATTTCCTACCTTAATGGTAAGAATAGAAAATGCTGTTGTGGTTTTGCTTGTTTGTTATACAACTCTACTTCTCTGTAACCTTCCACAAATGTGACATCAAATTGTTGCTAAAACCTTAGCTTTGCAGTACAAAGAAGCAGAAGATAGAGAAGCTCATGTAAATTAGTTCCTGACCTCTCTATGTTCCAGGGTAGCTTTCTTGTTAACAGACAACTAGGGATCAAGAGAAGTCTAGAGTACTTGTAGGAAACTAGAGAGCTTGGGTATCTTTACTAATTTTGTGACTTAGACAAGTATGAATTATTTTGATATTACTCGACATTTTGAGAAATCCTTTCATGATGGTCTGATGATACTGGGGAAATTGAGGTTCTATCATGGGGTACTTAGTCTCACCAATAAAATTATTTAAGAATGAGTAGTGCTTAAACGATGGCTCAACAGTTAAGAATACTGCTCTTCAAAAGGATATGAATTCAGTTTCCAGGATCCATGACAGGCAATTCACAACTGCTTGGAACGCTAGCTCCAGGGGTCTTCAAACCTTTAATCTATGTGATCACCTGCATTCATGTGTATATGAATACACACACACACACACAAATTAATAAGTATTTAAAATAAAAAGAAATTAAAAATGGATTCAAAGAAAAGCTCAAGTTCAATTTTCTTCAACTTTAGAGAAAAGCCCAGTATAGGAAAGCTCTAACTATCAGCATCTGTCCAGAAGACAAGAATGAAGAGACAGCCAAGAGAAGAGGATGTGTTTGAAATGGATTGCTGTTTGAGTTCATTAATGAGCCTTGCTCCCGTTATGCCTTTTAGAATTAAGGGAAAAAAAAAAGCAGCCAATTTGGCTATACCTTTAGAACCCGGAAGTCAAACCCTGCTGCCATTGCACATGTTCCAGGCAATAATGGTTTTACGCATGGGCGTTTCTCCAAGTTCTGACTTTCACGGATACTGGAGACTTATTTGGAAAAACTACTTACATAAGGAAAACCCTAAGCTGATGATCAAAATACACGCTTGCTTGACCTTTTCTTCTTTAAAGAAAGTACTTATCAGCTGTCTCAACTAAGCAGAAACCGGAACCTACCTGGTATGCCCTCCTGTATGTTTCATATGTAACCCTGCAGCAGAAAGTCCTATGTACTAAGGGAGAAGAAAATGCAAGAACACTTTTTCTTATATATTGTAAGCCCATTCCTCTTTTTGTGGGTTGCAGGGCTGTAATTTGAATATAAACTTAGATCTCCTGGAACAAAAGGACCTAATGGTACCTTATGCCATCATGCCAGACACCTGCCACTATAGAAAAGATAGCTCTTACACTGGCCTATGAAATAAAAGGTTGAGATTTCTGACTAAAAGCTTTCAAGGAGCCATTCAGTAAGCATAAGGGCCAGAGGGAGTCAATGCCTTGAACTTGTTTTGTAGAAAGTGTCAGTGATTTAGAGCAGAAGGATACAGTTGCCAGAAGGTGTAATGTTTGAAAATCTAGGTTTGCTGTGACAAGCTCATGTGTTCTCAAGCCAGTAATAGTATTAGCTGAAGTCAGTGAATAAGTTTACAATACAGAAATGCAGTTTTCTTTGAAGGAAATGGACACACACACACACAAACACAAGAGAGACGAGAGAGAGAGAGAGAGAGAGAGAGAGAGAGAGAGAGAGAGAGAGAGAGAGAGAGAGAGAGAGAGAGAGAGAGAGAGAGAGAGAGAGAGAAAGGAGAGACAAAGATAGACAAAGACAGAATAAGACACAGAGACACACAGAGAGAATCTAGTTTTCTTCATGTTCAACTCATGACTATACAAAGTTAAGAATAAATAAATTTCCTGGAACCTTGTTTAATGTCAAGGTAAATCTACAGTCAGCACACTGTTATCCTGCAACCTCCTGCCTACAGGATAACTTTACATGGGAGAGGCATGTAGCAACAGTTTTAGAGCTTTGGTTATTATGGAACTGTTGTATCAGAACTAGGATTCAATTACTGACTGTTGGTGATGTTGGGTGACTGATTGATTGCTTCTGTTATGTATTAATATAGAAACTCCTTTCAATACTATTTCTTTTAAAGTAGTTTTCTACTCTTTAACATCACATAAAATATAACTTCTAAATGGATTTATCCTGAGTGTGCTTGTGTTGGACCAAAGGATGTGTTCCTTTTAAAGATTTGAGAAATGCTTTGGTACAGGGGACATTTATTATAAAATCATTTTTCATGAAACAAGAGCATGTAGTTTCTCAGTGTAAAAAGGCCCGGTGTTTCTTAGTTTGAAATGACTCAGGAGAGATAACGGAAAATTGTGCAAGGTCACATGAGAGAAGAAAAGATTTATCCTTGAGTAGAAGAGATAATTGTATTCTAAGTGTACAGACAAGACAGAATTGAAGCATTTCTGGTAATCCTCCTGTTTTTAAAATGTCACCTCAAAAGAAAACATTAACCATTTATGGGCAGTTTGAGAATGTTGATATGAAACAATCAGACTGATACATTCAGAAGCCAACCCTACAGGTGGAAGTGCTAAAGAAAATTTAATGAAAATTGTTGATTTAATAAGGCCAAGGAAGAATGTTAAGTATTCATTTCACTAAATGATATAAATGATGTATATGCTATGAAGTAAGAGCTCTTCATCCAGAGATTGCAAGTGTCATAATTCTGTTTGTGTGACACTTGTAAATGAGTTCTTATACCTAGAAACACATTCTGTTAATAAGTATGAAATATCCTGGTTTTCATTTTGTTATGGTATTAGCCTGAAATTTGTCACTAATATGATGCAAATATAATGTCTATATACTTAGAATGACAGTAATTTGATATGACATTAAAATATGTAGTTGAAGCCCTCTGGTGCCAGTTCTGGCTCATTTAGACACTATCATTGAATAAATAAATAAGGAAGTTGATGGCACCTTTTAATTTTTTCTTCTTGATTTTAATAGATTATTGCCTCTCAAAGCTATTTGAAATGTTTCCTCATTAATTTACAACACAAATTATCATGTCGTTTCCCCATGATTTTTTATAGCAGATATGATATTGACAGTTCCCATCCAGTGTGCATCTGTGTCCACATTTCAGAAATTTCAATAAGTCATTTGAAGAATGGATCCATGGAAGCATCTATCAGTGCTATGCAGTCATTGTAAGCTGAAATTGCGTTGTCACTATTTGAAAATGAAACACTGTGAGGCTTGGGGTAAAATAAAAATCAGTTCTGGAAGTAGCTACTGCTGGCTGTTATGTACTTTGCATATTCAGAAACGGGAATGATCGCTTGTCCTTGGAAGGAAATGTTTGGTGAGTATTCATCAACCTCCTCCCCAGTGATCTTTTCATTTTTTAAAAACTTTGTGTTGATTCCTTGGGGATTTCACATCATGAATCCCATCCCACTCATCTCCCAGTCCCCTCACTCGTCCTCTGCCTTTATAACCTCTTCTGCGAAACAAAATTTCAAAGTAAAAACAAACAAGAAGTAAAACAAAGCAAAACAGAATCTTGGCATGGAAGCTGTGAGACACAGTGGGTCACATAGTTAACCCTTTAGATCAGACATCTTTACTTGGAAGTGTTAATTGTTATGAGTCATTGGTCTGGTAGCAGGGCTCTGGCAACACCATCAATCCTGGGCCCTGCTAGGTCTCCTGTTGGTTCCTATTGTTGCCCTCTGTCACTGAGATCCTGTTGCTTTGGATCTGCAGGGCCAGCCCCTTCACATGCTCCAGTAGATCATAGTTGAGGTGGATGTTGGGGTAGGCTACCATGTTGTCCTGGCTCTGGGCCTGAGTGGTCAGCCTGCCTGTCTGTCAGCTTTCCCTCAAATTCACCACCCTGGCAAGGGGGAAGCAAGGGAAGTTCTTCTGCTCTCACACAATTGGGTCCAGCTCACCTAAACTCACACCACCAGAGGCAGCTCTCTCACCAGTGACTTGCTTCTGTTTCTGTCAAGTAAAATAAAAATAATAAAATAAAAATATAATTTAAAAAATATTGGATAAGAATATATCTTTTTGAGGTAAAAATGTGATTGTAAGGATGGAGAGAAGGTTGAGAGTGATGTACTAATAACTGGAGTCTGCATATTTTATACTGATGCAAATAAATCAGTGAAAGCAGGTTACAAATCAGAAGAATTAAGTAAGGTGAAACAAAGCCCTTATAATTCTGTCCAGAAGGCAGAATTATATGCTATTCTTATAGTACTAAGGGGTTTTAAAGAACTCTCTTATAGTTACTGATTCACAATATGCAGAAAGAGTTGTTTTGCATATTAAAATGACTGAATTTATACCAGATGATACAGAATTGACTTTATTATTCATTCATGTGTAAGACATAATCAGGAATACACTTTGTCCTATATACATAACACACCTCCAATCCCATACGTATCTGCCAGGTCCTCTAGCACAAGGCAATGCAGAAATAGATCAATTATTGATTGGAAGATTGTTGCAGGCCTCAGAATTTCATGGAAAACATCATGTCAATAGCAAAGGTTTAAAGAAAGAGTTTCCTATTACATGACAACAAGCTAGGGAGATTATAAAGAAATGTCCTACTTGAGCTTTCTATAATCAAACACCATTGCCTCTAGGGAGTAACCCAAAAAGGTACTCAAAGGAATGAAAACTGGCAGATGGATATGTTCCACTTTACGGAATTTGGAAAATTAAAATATGTGCATCACACCATAGACACATATTCATGTTTTCACTGGGCAACTGCCCTGAGCTCGGAAAGGTTGACTTAGTAATCACATATTTATTAGAAGTTATGACCATCATGGGTATTCCTGTACAAATAAAGACAGACAATGGTCCAGCATATGTATTTAAGAAAATGAAACAGTTTTTGCTTATTATAATATAAAGCATATTACAGGTCATACAATCCTACAAGTCAGGCAGTTATAGAAAGGTCAAATCAAACTATAAAAGATATGCTAAAGAAACAGAAATGGATGGAAAATACCCCCATAAATAGATTGCATTAACATTAAATTTTCTTAACACTGATAAAAAAGGAACAATCACAGCAGAGACATTGGATAATGGAAAAAAAACTTCTGAATTGAATCAACCAGTGTATTGCAAGAATGTGTTAACCTCACAATGTAAACCAGGAGATGTACTACATTGGGGAAGGGGTTTCACTCTTGTTTCCACGGGAGAAGGAAAACTATGGATACCATCAAAATTAATAAAGACTAGCTTTGAAAAAGAACCTCTTGAGAAAGAGAAATGACACCTCATCCAACGGTGACAACCAGACGGGTGGTAAGGAAACCGTATAGGGTTGGTGCCTGGTTCTGCTCTTGTCTTTACAGGAAAATACACATCTTTAAAAATTCAAGAGACCCTGGATGTTTGGATGCTGACAGAAGGAAAAATAACTATCCAATAAGAATCATCAAGAAAAAGGAATATGACTTAAGAGGGCATGTGATCAAATCATATACATATATAGGTATATGAATATATAGAGCTGACTCCGGAGTTGGACAATGGCTCTGTCTGTCTCTAAATCTAAGCATGTTGTTAAAAGGAACATTCAGAGTTTCTGTCTCATGTCAGGAACAATCTGGTATGGGACAGAAGGAAGACTTTAGGAAAAATTTTACTTTCTCCATGACTATTTTGTCTGTATCGTATTCTTCATTGAATGTATGTCTATATAAGTAATGTTTAAGTTTTCTACTATGAACAATAGAGTTTCTTACAGATCCTTTTTCTGAAGTAATCTTTGAAGTTTCCAGGAAGAAGATGGGGCCCCACAACAACAACTCTACCTGGTTGAGATGATATCATGATACTGATCGTGCTACTACAAGAGCAGTTTTGGGGTACCAGCTACTGAAATCATGCACCTTCTCATGACATTCTGGCCAGAACTAAAAATAAGATCTTTGGAAAAAGCCCTATCAACAGCTCAGAAATTATTTGCAACTATACTAAACAGTAATCTCAAAAATTAACCACCACGTTACTGTCACAAGATCCCATAAAAAGAACATCACCCCCATAAGAACTGGAAGCAATTCTTGAAGACAATGTCCCCTCTCCCAACAAAGATTATCCTCAGGATTGGGAACACTGTTTAGGGGTTTTTGATTATTACTTGTATAAGGAATCAGGTTGGGGTGGAAACTAAGTAGGCTCAATCAAATAAAAAAAAAGGTAAAAACCAAATGGGATAATAGATAATTTATTTATTTATTAAAGATTTCTGTCTCTTCCCCGCCACTGCCTCCAATTTCTCTCCCCCTCCCCCAATTAAGTCCCCTCCCTCCTCAGCCCAAAAAGCAATCAGGGTTCCCTGTCCTGTGGGAAGTCCAAGGAACCCCCACCTCCATCCAGGTCTAGTAAGGTGAGCATCCAAACTGCCTAGGCTCCCACAAAGCCAGTGCGTGCATAGGATCAGAAACCCATTGCCAGTGTTCTTGAGTTCTCAGTAGTCCTCATTGTCCGCTATGTTCAGACAGTCCAGTTTTATCCCAGGTTTTTCCAGACCCAGGCCAGCTGCCTTG